>NW_028142972.1:600000-791000 GCF_977018435.1 Lepisma saccharinum | reverse complement strand
AGATCTTCACCAAACTTTGCAGGGATACATTGGATGTCAAGACACGTGGAAAAAACGTACAAAACAAGAGATTGAGGTCATCAAGATTTTAAACGAATTTTTTAGGAATTTTCAAATTTTCAGATGGGAGGTTCCAGATAAGGTCAAAAACTACATACTCAGATCTTCACCAAACTTTGCAGGGATACATTGGATGTCAAGACACGTGGAAAAAACGTACAAAACAAGAGATTGGAGACATCAAGATTTTGGACGAATTTTTTAAGAATTTTCAAATTTTCAGATAGGAGGTTCCATATAAGGTCAAAAACTACATACTCAGATCTTCACCAAATTTTGCATGGATACATTGGATGTCAAGACACGTGGAAAAAACATACAAAACATAGGATTGGAGACATCAAGGTTTTGGTCGAATTTTTTAAGAATTTTCAAATTTTCAGATATGAGGTTCCATATAAGGTCAAAAACTACATACTCAGATCTTCACCAAACTTTGCAGGGATACATTGGATGTCAAGACACGTGGAAAAAACATACAAGACATAGGATTGGGGACATCAAGATTTTGGACGGATTTTTTAGGAATTTTCAAATTTTCAGATGGGAGGTTCCAGATAAGGTCAAAAACTACATACTCAGTACTTCACCAAACTTTGCAGGGATACATTGGATGTCAAGAAACGTGGAAAAAACGTACAAAACAAGAGATTGGAGACATCTAGATTTTGGACGAATTTTTGAGGAATTTTCAAATTTTCAGAAAGGAGGTTCCATATGAGGTCAAAAACTACATACTCAGATCTTCACCAAACTTTGCAGGGATACGTTGGATGTCAAGACACGTGGGAAAAACGTACAAAACAAGAGATTGGAGACATCAAGATTTTGGACGAATTTTTTAACAATTTTCAAATTTTCAGATAGGAGGTTCCAGATAAGGTCAAAAACTACATACTCAGATCTTCACCAAACTTTGCAGGGATACATTGGATGTCAAGACACGTGGAAAAAACGTACAAAACAAGAGATTGAGGTCATCAAGATTTTCCATATAAGGTCAAAAACTACATACTCAGATCTTCACCAAACTTTGCAGGGATACATTGGATGTCAAGACACGTGGAAAAAACGTACAAAACAAGAGATTGAGGTCATCAAGATTTTGGACGGATTTTTTAGGAATTTTCAAATTTTCAGAAGGGAGGTTCCAGATATGGTCAAAAACTACATACTCAGATCTTCACCAAACTTTGCAGGGATACATTGGATGTCAAGACACGTGGAAAAAACGTACAAAACAAGAGATTGGAGACATCAAGATTTTGGACGAATTTTTTAAGAATTTTCAAATTTTCAGATAGGAGGTTCCATATAAGGTCAAAAACTACATACTCAGATCTTCACCAAACTTTGCATGGATACATTGGATGTCAAGACACGTGGAAAAAACACAAAATATAGGATTGGAGACATCAAGATTTTGGTCGAATTTTTTAAGAATTTTCAAATTTTCAGATATGAGGTTCCATATAAGGTCAAAAACTACATACTCAGATCTTCACCAAACTTTGCAGGGATACATTGGATGTCAAGACACGTGGAAAAAACATGCAAGACATAGGATTGGGGACATCAAGATTTTAGACGGATTTTTTAGGAATTTTCAAATTTTCAGATGGGAGGTTCCATATAAGGTCAAAAACTACATACTCAGATCTTCACCAAACTTTGCAGGGATACATTGGATGTCAAGACACGTGGAAAAAACGTACAAAACAAGAGATTGGAGACATCAAGATTTTGGACGAATTTTTTAAGAATTTTCAAATTTTCAGAAAGGAGGTTCCATATAAGGTCAAAAACTACATACTCAGATCTTCACCAAACTTTGCAGGGATACATTGGATGTCAAGACACGTAGAAAAAACGTACAAAACAAGAGATTGGAGACATCAAGATTTTGGACGAATTTTTTAAGAATTTTCAAATTTTCAGAAAGGAGGTTCCATATAAGGTCAAAAACTACATACTCAGATCTTCACCAAACTTTGCAGGGATACAATGGATGTCAAGACACGTGGAAAAAACGTACAAAACAAGAGATTGAGGTCATCAAGATTTTGGACGGATTTTTTAGGAATTTTCAAATTTTCAGATAGGAGGTTCCAGATAAGGTCAAAAACTACATACCCAGATCTTCACCAAACTTTGCAGGGATACATTGGATGTCAAGACACGTGGAAAAAACGTACAAAACAAGAGATTGGAGACATCAAGATTTTGGACGATTTTTTTTTTAATTTTTTTCAAATTTTCAGATAGGAGGTTCCATATAAGGTCAAAAACTACATACTCAGATCTTCATCAAACTTTGCATGGATACATTGGATGTCAAGACAAGTGGAAAAAACATACAAAACATAGGATTGGAGACATCAAGATTTTGGACGATTTTTTTAAGAATTTTCAAATTTTCAGAAAGGAGGTTCCATATAAGGTCAAAAACTACATACTCAGATCTTCACCAAACTTTGCATGGATACATTGGATGTCAAGACACGTGGAAAAAACATACAAAACATAGGTTTGGGGACATCAAGATTTTGGACGGATTTCTTAGGAATTTTCAAATTTTCAGATGGGAGGTTCCAGATAAGGTCAAAAACTACATACTCAGATCTTCACCAAACTTTGCAGGGATACATTGGATGTCAAGACACGTGGAAAAAACGTACAAAACAAGAGATTGGAGACATCAAGATTTTGGAAGAATTTTTGAGGAATTTTCAAATTTTCAGAAAGAAGGTTCCAGATAAGGTCAAAAACTACATACTCAGATCTTCACCAAACTTTGCAGGGATACATTGGATGTCAAGGCACGTGGGAAAAACGTACAAAACAAGAGATTGGAGACATCAAGATTTTGGACGAATTTTTTAACAATTTTCAAATTTTCAGATAGGAGGTTCCAGATAAGGTCAAAAACTACATACTCAGATCTTCACCAAACTTTGCAGGGATACATTGGATGTCAAGACACGTGGAAAAAACGTACAAAACAAGAGATTGAGGTCATCAAGATTTTGGACGGATTTTTTAGGAATTTTCAAATTTTCAGATGGGAGGTTCCAGATAAGGTCAAAAACTACATACTCAGATCTTCACCAAACTTTGCAGGGATACATTGGATGTCAAGACACGTGGAAAAAACGTACAAAACAAGAGATTGGAGACATCAAGATTTTGGACGAATTTTTTAAGAATTTTCAAATTTTCAGATAGGAGGTTCCATATAAGGTCAAAAACTACATACTCAGATCTTCACCAAATTTTGCATGGATACATTGGATGTCAAGACACGTGGAAAAAACATACAAAACATAGGATTGGAGACATCAAGATTTTGGTCGAATTTTTTAAGAATTTTCAAATTTTCAGATATGAGGTTCCATATAAGGTCAAAAACTACATACTCAGATCTTCACCAAACTTTGCAGGGATACATTGGATGTCAAGACACGTGGAAAAAACATACAAGACATAGGATTGGGGACATCAAGATTTTGGACGGATTTTTTAGGAATTTTCAAATTTTCAGATGGGAGGTTCCAGATAAGGTCAAAAACTACATACTCAGATCTTCACCAAACTTTGCAGGGATACATTGGATGTCAAGAAACGTGGAAAAAACGTACAAAACAAGAGATTGGAGACATCTAGGTTTTGGACGAATTTTTGAGGAATTTTCAAATTTTCAGAAAGGAGGTTCCATATGAGGTCAAAAACTACATACTCAGATCTTCACCAAACCTTGCAGGGATACGTTGGATGTCAAGACACGTGGGAAAAACGTACAAAACAAGAGATTGGAGACATCAAGATTTTGGACGAATTTTTTAACAATTTTCAAATTTTCAGATAGGAGGTTCTAGATAAGGTCAAAAACTACATACTCAGATCTTCACCAAACTTTGCAGGGATACATTGGATGTCAAGACACGTGGAAAAAACGTACAAAACAAGAGATTGAGGTCATCAAGATTTTGGACGGATTTTTTAGGAATTTTCAAATTTTCAGATGGGAGGTTCCAGATAAGGTCAAAAACTGCATACTCAGATCTTCACCAAACTTTGCAGGGATACATTGGATGTCAAGACACGTGGAAAAAACGTACAAAACAAGAGATTGGAGACATCAAGATTTTGGACGAATTTTTTAAGAATTTTCAAATTTTCAGATAGGAGGTTCCATATAAGGTCAAAAACTACATACTCAGATCTTCACCAAACTTTGCATGGATACATTGGATGTCAAGACACGTGGAAAAAACATACAAAACATAGGATTGGAGACATCAAGATTTTGGACGAATTTTTCAAGAATTCTCAAATTTTCAGATAGGAGGTTCCATATAAGGTCAAAAACTACATACTCAGATCTTCACCAAACTTTGCATGGATACATTGGATGTCAAGACACGTGGAAAAAACATACAAAACATAGGATTGGAGACATCAAGATTTTGCTCGAATTTTTTTAAAATTTTCAAATTTTCAGATATGAGGTTCCATATAAGGTCAAAAACTACATACTCAGATCTTCACCAAACTTTGCAGGGATAAATTGGATGTCAAGACACGTGGAAAAAACATACAAGACATAGGATTGGGGACATCAAGATTTTAGACGGATTTTTTAGGAATTTTCAAATTTTCATATGGGAGGTTCCATATAAGGTCAAAAACTACATACTCAGATCTTCACCAAACTTTGCAGGGATACATTGGATGTCAAGACACGTGGAAAAAACGTACAAAACAAGAGATTGAGGTCATCAAGATTTTGGACGGATTTTTTAGGAATTTTCAAATTTTCAGAAGGGAGGTTCCAGATAAGGTCAAAAACTACATACTCAGATCTTCACCAAACTTTGCAGGGATACATTGGATGTCAAGACACGTGGAAAAAACGTACAAAACAAGAGATTGGAGACATCAAGATTTTGGACGAATTTTTTAAGAATTTTCAAATTTTCAGATAGGAGGTTCCATATAAGGTCAAAAACTACATACTCAGATCTTCACCAAACTTTGCATGGATACATTGGATGTCAAGACACGTGGAAAAAACACAAAACATAGGATTGGAGACATCAAGATTTTGGTCGAATTTTTTAAGAATTTTCAAATTTTCAGATATGAGGTTCCATATAAGGTCAAAAACTACATACTCAGATCTTCACCAAACTTTGCAGGGATACATTGGATGTCAAGACACGTGGAAAAAACGTACAAAACAAGAGATTGGAGACATCAAGATTTTGGACGAATTTTTTAAGAATTTTCAAATTTTCAGAAAGGAGGTTCCATATAAGGTCAAAAACTACATACTCAGATCTTCACCAAACTTTGCAGGGATACATTGGATGTCAAGACACGTGGAAAAAACATACAAAACATAGGATTGGAGACATCAAGATTTTGGTCGAATTTTTTAAGAATTTTCAAATTTTCAGATATGAGGTTCCATATAAGGTCAAAAACTACATACTCAGATCTTCACCAAACTTTGCAGGGATACATTGGATGTCAAGACACGTGGAAAAAACGTACAAAACAAGAGATTGGAGACATCAAGATTTTGGACGAATTTTTTAAGAATTTTCAAATTTTCAGAAAGGATGTTCCAGATAAGGTCAAAAACGACATACTCAGATCTTCACCAAACTTTGCAGGGATACATTGGATGTCAAGACACGTGGAAAAAACATACAAAACATAGGATTGGGGACATCAAGATTTTGGTCAAATTTTTCAAGAATTTTCAAATTTTCAGATAGGAGGTTCCATATAAGGTCAAAAACTACATACTCAGATCTTCACCAAACATTGCAGGGATACATTGGAGGTCAAGACACGTGGAAAAAACATACAAAACAAGAGATAGGAGACATCAAGATTTTGGACGAATTTTTTAAAACATTTCAAATTTTCAGATGGGAGGTTCAAGATAAGGTCAAAAACTACATACTCAGATCTTCACCAAACTTTGCAGGGATACATTGGATGTCAAGACACGTGGAAAAAACGTACAAAACAAGAGATTGGAGACATCAAGATTTTGGATGAATTTTTCAAGAATTCTCAAATTTTCAGATAGGAGGTTCCATATAAGGTCAAAAACTACATACTCAGATCTTCACCAAACTTTGCATGGATACATTGGATGTCAAGACACGTGGAAAAAACATACAAAACATAGGATTGGAGACATCAAGATTATGGTCGAATTTTTTAAGAATTTTCAAATTTTCAGAAAGGAGGTTCCATATACGGTCAAAAACTACATACTCAGATCTTCACCAAACTTTGCAGGGATACATTGGATGTCAAGACACGTGGAAAAAAAGTACAAAACAAGAGAGTGGAGACATCAAGATTTTAGACGGATTTTTTAGGAATTTTCAAATTTTCAGATGGGAGGTTCCATATAAGGTCAAAAACTACATACTCAGATCTTCACCAAACTTTGCAGGGATACATTTGATGTCAAGACACGTGGAAAAAACGTACAAAACAAGAGATTGGAGACATCAAGATTTTGGACGAATTTTTTAAGAATTTTAAAATTTTCAGAAAGGAGGTTCCATATAAAGGTCAAAAACTACATACTCAGATCTTCACCAAACTTTGCAGGGATACATTGGATGTCAAGACACGTGGAAAAAACGTACAAAACAAGAGATTGGAGACATCAAGATTTTGGACAAATTTTTTAAGAATTTTCAAATTTTCAGAAAGGATGTTCCATATAAGGTCAAAAACTACATACTCAGATCTTCACCAAACTTTGCATGGATACATTGGATGTCAAGACACGTGGAAAAAACATACAAAACATAGGTTTGGGGACATCAAGATTTTGGACGGATTTCTTAGGAATTTTCAAATTTTCAGATGGGAGGTTCCAGATAAGGTCAAAAACTACATACTCAGATCTTCACCAAACTTTGCAGGGATACATTGGATGTCAAGACACGTGGAAAAAACGTACAAAACAAGAGATTGGAGACATCAAGATTTTGGAAGAATTTTTGAGGAATTTTCAAATTTTCAGAAAGAAGGTTCCAGATAAGGTCAAAAACTACATACTCAGATCTTCACCAAACTTTGCAGGGATACATTGGATGTCAAGACACGTGGGAAAAACGTACAAAACAAGAGATTGGAGACATCAAGATTTTGGACGAATTTTTTAACAATTTTCAAATTTTCAGATAGGAGGTTCCAGATAAGGTCAAAAACTACATACTCAGATCTTCACCAAACTTTGCAGGGATACATTGGATGTCAAGACACGTGGAAAAAACGTACAAAACAAGAGATTGAGGTCATCAAGATTTTGGACGGATTTTTTAGGAATTTTCAAATTTTCAGATGGGAGGTTCCAGATAAGGTCAAAAACTACATACTCAGATCTTCACCAAACTTTGCAGGGATACATTGGATGTCAAGACACGTGGAAAAAACGTACAAAACAAGAGATTGGAGACATCAAGATTTTGGACGAATTTTTTAAGAATTTTCAAATTTTCAGATAGGAGGTTCCATATAAGGTCAAAAACTACATACTCAGATCTTCACCAAATTTTGCATGGATACATTGGATGTCAAGACACGTGGAAAAAACATACAAAACATAGGATTGGAGACATCAAGATTTTGGTCGAATTTTTTAAGAATTTTCAAATTTTCAGATATGAGGTTCCATATAAGGTCAAAAACTACATACTCAGATCTTCACCAAACTTTGCAGGGATACATTGGATGTCAAGACACGTGGAAAAAACATACAAGACATAGGATTGGGGACATCAAGATTTTGGACGGATTTTTTAGGAATTTTCAAATTTTCAGATGGGAGGTTCCAGATAAGGTCAAAAACTACATACTCAGATCTTCACCAAACTTTGCAGGGATACATTGGATGTCAAGAAACGTGGAAAAAACGTACAAAACAAGAGATTGGAGACATCTAGATTTTGGACGAATTTTTGAGGAATTTTCAAATTTTCAGAAAGGAGGTTCCATATGAGGTCAAAAAGTACATACTCAGATCTTCACCAAACTTTGCAGGGATACGTTGGATGTCAAGACACGTGGGAAAAACGTACAAAACAAGAGATTGGAGACATCAAGATTTTGGACGAATTTTTTAACAATTTTCAAATTTTCAGATAGGAGGTTCCAGATAAGGTCAAAAACTACATACTCAGATCTTCACCAAACTTTGCAGGGATACATTGGATGTCAAGACACGTAGAAAAAACGTACAAAACAAGAGATTGAGGTCATCAAGATTTTGGACGGATTTTTTAGGAATTTTCAAATTTTCAGATGGGAGGTTCCAGATAAGGTCAAAAACTGCATACTCAGATCTTCACCAAACTTTGCAGGGATACATTGGATGTCAAGACACGTGGAAAAAACGTACAAAACAAGAGATTGGAGACATCAAGATTTTGGACGAATTTTTTAAGAATTTTCAAATTTTCAGATAGGAGGTTCCATATAAGGTCAAAAACTACATACTCAGATCTTCACCAAACTTTGCATGGATACATTGGATGTCAAGACACGTGGAAAAAACATACAAAACATAGGATTGGAGACATCAAGATTTTGGACGAATTTTTCAAGAATTCTCAAATTTTCAGATAGGAGGTTCCATATAAGGTCAAAAACTACATACTCAGATCTTCACCAAACTTTGCATGGATACATTGGATGTCAAGACACGTGGAAAAAACATACAAAACATAGGATTGGAGACATCAAGATTTTGCTCGAATTTTTTAAGAATTTTCAAATTTTCAGATATGAGGTTCCATATAAGGTCAAAAACTACATACTCAGATCTTCACCAAACTTTGCAGGGATACATTGGATGTCAAGACACGTGGAAAAAACATACAAGACATAGGATTGGGGACATCAAGATTTTAGACGGATTTTTTAGGAATTTTCAAATTTTCATATGGGAGGTTCCATATAAGGTCAAAAACTACATACTCAGATCTTCACCAAACTTTGCAGGGATACATTGGATGTCAAGACACGTGGAAAAAACGTACAAAACAAGAGATTGAGGTCATCAAGATTTTGGACGGATTTTTTAGGAATTTTCAAATTTTCAGAAGGGAGGTTCCAGATAAGGTCAAAAACTACATACTCAGATCTTCACCAAACTTTGCAGGGATACATTGGATGTCAAGACACGTGGAAAAAACGTACAAAACAAGAGATTGGAGACATCAAGATTTTGGACGAATTTTTTAAGAATTTTCAAATTTTCAGATAGGAGGTTCCATATAAGGTCAAAAACTACATACTCAGATCTTCACCACACTTTGCATGGATACATTGGATGTCAAGACACGTGGAAAAAACACAAAACATAGGATTGGAGACATCAAGATTTTGGTCGAATTTTTTAAGAATTTTCAAATTTTCAGATATGAGGTTCCATATAAGGTCAAAAACTACATACTCAGATCTTCACCAAACTTTGCAGGGATACATTGGATGTCAAGACACGTGGAAAAAACGTACAAAACAAGAGATTGGAGACATCAAGATTTTGGACGAATTTTTTAAGAATTTTCAAATTTTCAGAAAGGAGGTTCCATATAAGGTCAAAAACTACATACTCAGATCTTCACCAAACTTTGCAGGGATACATTGGATGTCAAGACACGTGGAAAAAACATACAAAACATAGGATTGGAGACATCAAGATTTTGGTCGAATTTTTTAAGAATTTTCAAATTTTCAGATATGAGGTTCCATATAAGGTCAAAAACTACATACTCAGATCTTCACCAAACTTTGCAGGGATACATTGGATGTCAAGACACGTGGAAAAAACGTACAAAACAAGAGATTGGAGACATCAAGATTTTGGACGAATTTTTTAAGAATTTTCAAATTTTCAGAAAGGATGTTCCAGATAAGGTCAAAAACGACATACTCAGATCTTCACCAAACTTTGCAGGGATACATTGGATGTCAAGACACGTGGAAAAAACATACAAAACATAGGATTGGGGACATCAAGATTTTGGTCAAATTTTTCAAGAATTTTCAAATTTTCAGATAGGAGGTTCCATATAAGGTCAAAAACTACATACTCAGATCTTCACCAAACTTTGCAGGGATACATTGGAGGTCAAGACACGAGGAAAAAACATACAAAACAAGAGATAGGAGACATCAAGATTTTGGACGAATTTTTTAAAAAATTTCAAATTTTCAGATGGGAGGTTCAAGATAAGGTCAAAAAACTACATACTCAGATCTTCACCAAACTTTGCAGGGATACATTGGATGTCAAGACACGTGGAAAAAACGTACAAAACAAGAGATTGGAGACATCAAGATTTTGGATGAATTTTTCAAGAATTCTCAAATTTTCAGATAGGAGGTTCCATATAAGGTCAAAAACTACATACTCAGATCTTCACCAAACTTTGCATGGATACATTGGATGTCAAGACACGTGGAAAAAACATACAAAACATAGGATTGGAGACATCAAGATTTTGGTCGAATTTTTTAAGAATTTTCAAATTTTCAGAAAGGAGGTTCCATATACGGTCAAAAACTACATACTCAGATCTTCACCAAACTTTGCAGGGATACATTGGAAGTCAAGACACGTGGAAAAAAAGTACAAAACAAGAGAGTGGAGACATCAAGATTTTAGACGGATTTTTTAGGAATTTTCAAATTTTCAGATGGGAGGTTCCATATAAGGTCAAAAACTACATACTCAGATCTTCACCAAACTTTGCAGGGATACATTTGATGTCAAGACACGTGGAAAAAACGTACAAAACAAGAGATTGGAGACATCAAGATTTTGGACGAATTTTTTAAGAATTTTCAAATTTTCAGAAAGGAGGTTCCATATAAGGTCAAAAACTACATACTCAGATCTTCACCAAACTTTGCAGGGATACATTGGATGTCAAGACACGTGGAAAAAACGTACAAAACAAGAGATTGGAGACATCAAGATTTTGGACAAATTTTTTAAGAATTTTCAAATTTTCAGAAAGGATGTTCCAGATAAGGTCAAAAACGACATACTCAGGTCTTCACCAAACTTTGCAGGGATACATTGGAGGTCAAGACACGTGGAAAAAACGTACAAAACAAGAGATTGAAGACATCAAGATTTTGGACGAATTTTTTAAAAATTTTCAAATTTTCAGATAGGAGGTTCCAGATAAGGTCAAAAACTACATACTCAGATCTTCACCAAACTTTGCAGGGATACATTGGATGTCAAGACACGTGGAAAAAACATACAAAACATAGGATTGGGGATATCAAGATTTTGGTCAAATTTTTTAAGAATTTTCAAATTTTCAGATAGGAGGTTCCATATAAGGTCAAAAACTACATACTCAGATCTTCACCAAACATTGCAGGGATACATTGGATGTCAAGAAACGTGGAAAAAACGTACAAAACAAGAGATTGGAGACATCAAGATTTTGGACGAATTTTTGAAGAATTTTCAAATTTTCAGATAGGAGGTTCCAGATAAGATCAAAAACGACATACTCAGATCTTCACCAAACTTTGCAGGGATACATTGGATGTCAAGACACGTGGAAAAAACATACAAAACATAGGATTGGGGACATCAAGATTTTGGTCAAATTTTTTAAGAATTTTCAAATTTTCAGATAGGAGGTTCCATATAAGGTCAAAAACTACATACTCAGATCTTCACCAAACTTTGCAGGGATACATTGGATGTCAAGACACGTGGAAAAAACGTACAAAACAAGATATTGGAGACATCAAGATTTTGGACGAATTTTTTAAGAATTTTCAAATTTTCAGAAAGGAGGTTCCATATAAGGTTAAAAACGACATACTCAGATCTTCACCAAACTTTGCAGGGATATATTGGATGTCAAGACACGTGGAAAAAACGTACAAAACAAGAGATTGAGGTCATCAAGATTTTGGACGGATTTTTTAGGAATTTTCAAATTTTCAGATGGGAGGTTCCAGATAAGGTCAAAAACTACATACTCAGATCTTCACCAAACTTTGCAGGGATACATTGGATGTCAAGACACGTGGAAAAAACGTACAAAACAAGAGATTGGAGACATCAAGATTTTGGACGAATTTTTTAAGAATTTTCAAATTTTCAGATAGGAGGTTCCATATAAGGTCAAAAACTACATACTCAGATCTTCACCAAATTTTGCATGGATACATTGGATGTCAAGACACGTGGAAAAAACATACAAAACATAGGATTGGAGACATCAAGATTTTGGTCGAATTTTTTAGGAATTTTCAAATTTTCAGATATGAGGTTCCATATAAGGTCAAAAACTACATACTCAGATCTTCACCAAACTTTGCAGGGATACATTGGATGTCAAGACACGTGGAAAAAACATACAAGACATAGGATTGGGGACATCAAGATTTTGGACGGATTTTTTAGGAATTTTCAAATTTTCAGATGGGAGGTTCCAGATAAGGTCAAAAACTACATACTCAGATCTTCACCAAACTTTGCAGGGATACATTGGATGTCAAGAAACGTGGAAAAAACGTACAAAACAAGAGATTGGAGACATCTAGATTTTGGACGAATTTTTGAGGAATTTTCAAATTTTCAGAAAGGAGGTTCCATATGAGGTCAAAAACTACATACTCAGATCTTCACCAAACTTTGCAGGGATACGTTGGATGTCAAGACACGTGGGAAAAACGTACAAAACAAGAGATTGGAGACATCAAGATTTTGGACGAATTTTTTAACAATTTTCAAATTTTCAGATAGGAGGTTCCAGATAAGGTCAAAAACTACATACTCAGATCTTCACCAAACTTTGCAGGGATACATTGGATGTCAAGACACGTGGAAAAAACGTACAAAACAAGAGATTGAGGTCATCAAGATTTTGGACGGATTTTTTAGGAATTTTCAAATTTTCAGATGGGAGGTTCCAGATAAGGTCAAAAACTGCATACTCAGATCTTCACCAAACTTTGCAGGGATACATTGGATGTCAAGACACGTGGAAAAAACGTACAAAACAAGAGATTGGAGACATCAAGATTTTGGACGAATTTTTTAAGAATTTTCAAATTTTCAGATAGGAGGTTCCATATAAGGTCAAAAACTACATACTCAGATCTTCACCAAACTTTGCATGGATACATTGGATGTCAAGACACGTGGAAAAAACATACAAAACATAGGATTGGAGACATCAAGATTTTGGACGAATTTTTCAAGAATTCTCAAATTTTCAGATAGGAGGTTCCATATAAGGTCAAAAACTACATACTCAGATCTTCACCAAACTTTGCATGGATACATTGGATGTCAAGACACGTGGAAAAAACATACAAAACATAGGATTGGAGACATCAAGATTTTGGTCGAATTTTTTAAGAATTTTCAAATTTTCAGATATGAGGTTCCATATAAGGTCAAAAACTACATACTCAGATCTTCACCAAACTTTGCAGGGATACATTGGATGTCAAGACACGTGGAAAAAACATACAAGACATAGGATTGGGGACATCAAGATTTTAGACGGATTTTTTAGGAATTTTCAAATTTTCATATGGGAGGTTCCATATAAGGTCAAAAACTACATACTCAGATCTTCACCAAACTTTGCAGGGATACATTGGATGTCAAGACACGTGGAAAAAACGTACAAAACAAGAGATTGAGGTCATCAAGATTTTGGACGGATTTTTTAGGAATTTTCAAATTTTCAGAAGGGAGGTTCCAGATAAGGTCAAAAACTACATACTCAGATCTTCACCAAACCCTGCAAAGTTTGGTGAAGATCTGAGTATGTAGTTTTTGACCTTATCTGGAACCTCCCATCTGAAAATTTGAAAATTCCTAAAAAACCCGTCCAAAATCTTGATGACCCCAATCTCTTGTTTTGTACGTTTTTTCCACGTGTCTTGACATCCAATGTATTCCTGCAAAGTTTGGTGAAGATCTGAGTGTGTCGTTTTTGACCTTATCTGGAACCTCCCATGTGAAAATTTGAAAATTCTTAAAAAATCCGTCCAAAATCTTGATGACCCCAATCTCTTGTTTTGTACGCTTTTTCCACGTGTCTTGACATCCAATGTATCCCTGCAAAGTTTGGTGAAGATCTGAGTATGTAGTTTTTGACCTTATATGGAACCTCCTATCTGAAAATTTGAAAATTCTTAAAAAATTCGACCAAAATCTTGATGTCCCCAACCCTATGTTTTGTATGTTTTTTCCACGTGTCTTGACATCCAATGTATCCCTGCAAAGTTTGGTGAAGATCTGAGTATGTCGTTTTTGACCTTATCTGGAACCTACTTTCTGAAAATTTGAATATTCTTAAAAAATTCGTCCAAAATCTTGATGTCTCCAATCTCTTGTTTTGTACGTTTTTTCCACGTGTCTTGACATCCAATGTATCCCTGCAAAGTTTGGTGAAGATCTGAGTATGTAGTTTTTGACCTTATCTGGAACCTCCCATCTGAAAATTTGAAAATTCCTAAAAAATCCGTCCAAAATCTTGATGACCCCAATCTCTTGTTTTGTACGTTTTTTCCACGTGTCTTGACATCCAATGTATCCCTGCAAAGTTTGGTGAAGATCTGAGTATGTCGTTTTTGACCTTATCTGGAACCTCCCATCTGAAAATTTGAAAATTCTTAAAAAATTCGTCGAAAATCTTGATGTCTCCAATCTCTTGTTTTGTACGTTTTTTCCACGTGTCTTGACATGCAAAGTATCCCTGCAAGGTTTGGTGAAGATCTGAGTATGTAGTTTTTGACCTTATCTGGAACCTCCTATCTGAAAAATTGAAAATTTTGAAAAAATTCGTCCAAAATCTTGATGTCTCCAATCCTATGTTTTGTATGTTTTTTCCACGTGTCTTGACATCCAATGTATCCCTGCAAAGTTTGGTGAAGATCCGATATGTAGTTTTTGACCTTATCTGGAACCTCCTATCTGAAAATTTGAATATTTTGAAAAAATTCGTCCAAAATCTTGATGTCTCCAATCTCTTGTTCTGTACGTTTTTTCCACGTGTCTTGACATCCAATGCATCCCTGCAATGTTTGGTGAAGATCTGAGTATGTAGTTTTTGACATTATATGGAACCTCCTATCTGAAAATTTGAAAATTCTTAAAAAATTTGACCAAAATCTTGATGTCCCCAATCCTATGTTTTGTATGTTTTTTCCACGTGTCTTGACATCCAATGTATCCCTGAAAAGTTTGGTGAAGATCTGAGTATGTCGTTTTTGACCTTATCTGGAACATCCTTTCTGAAAATTTGAAAATTCTTAAAAAATTCGTCCAAAATCTTGATGTCTCCAATCTCTTGTTTTGTACGTTTTTTCCACGTGTCTTGACATCCAATGTATCCCTGCAAAGTTTGGTGAAGATCTGAGTGTGTCGTTTTTGACCTTATCTGGAACCTCCCATCTGAAAATTTGAAAATTCTTAAAAAATCCGTCCAAAATCTTGATGTCCCCAATCTCTTGTTTTGTACGTTTTTTCCACGTGTCTTGACATCCAATGTATCCCTGCAAAGTTTGGTGAAGATCTGAGTATGTAGTTTTTGACCTTATATGGAACCTACTTTCTAAAAATTTGAATATTCTTAAAAAATTCGTCCAAAATCTTGATGTCCCTAACCCTATGTTTTGTATGTTTTTTCCACGTGTCTTGACATCCAATGTATCCCTGCAAAGTTTGGTGAAGATCTGAGTATGTCGTTTTTGACCTTATCTGGAACCTCCTATCTGAAAATTTGAATATTCTTAAAAAATTCGTCCAAAATCTTGATGTCTCCAATCTCTTGTTTTGTACGTTTTTTCCACGTGTCTTGACATCCAATGTATCCCTGCAAAGTTTGGTGAAGATCTGAGTATGTAGTTTTTGACCTTATCTGGAACCTCCCATCTGAAAATTTGAAAATTCCTAAAAAATCCGTCCAAAATCTTGATGACCCCAATCTCTTGTTTTGTACGTTTTTTCCACGTGTCTTGACTTCCAATGTATCCCTGCAAAGTTTGGTGAAGATCTGAGTATGTCGTTTTTGACCTGATCTGGAACCTCCCATCTGAAATTTTGAAAATTCCTAAAAAATTCGTCCAAAATCTTGATGTCTCCAATCTCTTGTTTTGTACGTTTTTTCCACGTGTCTTGACATCCAATGTAACTCTGCAATGTTTGGTGAAGATCTGAGTATGTAGTTTTTGACCTTATATGGAACATCCTATCTGAAAATTTGAAAATTCTTAAAAAATTTGACCAAAATCTCGATATCCCCAATCCTATGTTTTGTATGTTATTTCCACGTGTCTTGACATCCAATGTATCCCTGCAAAGTTTGGTGAAGATCCGAGTATGTAGTTTTTGACCTTATCTGGAACCTCCTATCAGAAAATTTGAAAATTTTGAAAAAATTCGTCCAAAATCTTGATGTCTCCAATCCTATGTTTTGTACGTTTTTTCCACGTGTCTTGAAATCCAATGTATCCCTGCAATGTTTGGTGAAGATCTGAGTATGAAGTTTTTGACTTTATATGGAACCTCCTATCTGAAAATTTGAAAATTCTTAAAAAATTTGACCAAAATCTTGATATCCCCAATCCTATGTTTTGTATGTTTTTTCCACGTGTCTTGACATCCAATGTATCTCTGCAAAGTTTGGTGAAGATCTGAGTATGTAGTTTTTGACCTTATCTGGAACCTCCTATCTGAAAATTTGAAAATTTTTAAAAAATTCGTCCAAAATCTTGATGTCTCCAATCTCTTGTTTTGTACGTTTTTTCCACGTGTCTTGACATCCAATGTATCCCTGCAATGTTTGGTGAAGATCTGAGTATGTAGTTTTTGACCTTATATGGAACCTCCTATTTGAAAATTTGAAAATTCTTAAAAAATTTGACCAAAATCTTGATGTCCCCAATCCTATGTTTTCTATGTTTTTTCCACGTGTCTTGACATCCAATGTATCCCTGCAAAGTTTGGTGAAGATCTGAGTATGTCGTTTTTGACCTTATCTGGAACATCCTTTCTGAAAATTTGAAAATTCTTAAAAATTCGTCCAAAATCTTGATGTCTCCAATCTCTTGTTTTGTACGTTTTTCCCACGTGTCTTGACATCCAATGTATCCCTGCAAAGTTTGGTGAAGATCTGAGTATGTAGTTTTTGACCTTATCTAGAACCTCCTATCTGAATATTTGAAAATTTTGAAAAAATTCGTCCAAAATCTTGATGTCTCCAATCTCTTGTTTTGTACGTTTTTTCAACGTGTCTTGACATCCAATGTATCCCTGCAATGTTTGGTGAAGGTCTGAGTATGTAGTTTTTGACCTTATATGGAACCTCCTATCTGAAAATTTGAAAATTCTCAAAAAATTTGACCAAAATCTTGATGTCCCCAATCCTATGTTTTCTATGTTTTTTCCACGTGTCTTGACATCCAATGTATCCCTGCAAAGTTTGGTGAAGATCTGAGTATGTCGTTTTTGACGTTATCTGGAACATCTTTTCTGAAAATTTGAAAATTCTTAAAAAATTCGTCCAAAATCTTGATGTCTCCAATCTCTTGTTTTGTACGTTTTTTCCACGTGTCTTGACATCCAATGTATCCCTGCAAAGTTTGGTGAAGATCTGAGTATGTTGTTTTTGACCTTATCTGGAACCTCCTTTCTGAAAATTTGAAAATTCTTAAAAAATTCGTCCAAAATCTTGATGTCTCCAATCCCTTGTTTTGTACGTTTTTTCCACGTGTCTTGACATCCAATGTATTCCTGCAAAGTTTGGTGAAGATCTGAGTATGTCGTTTTTGACCTTATCTGGGACCTCCCATCTGAAAATTTGAAAATTCTTAAAAAATCCGTCCAAAATCTTGATGACCCCAATCTCTTGTTTTGTACGTTTTTTCCACGTGTCTTGACATCCAATGTATCCCTGCAAAGTTTGGTGAAGATCTGAGTATGTAGTTTTTGACCTTATCTGGAACCTACTTTCTGAAAATTTGAATATTCTTAAAAAATTCGTCCAAAATCGTGATGTCCCTAATCCTATGTTTTGTATGTTTTTTCCACGTGTCTTGACATCCAATGTATCCCTGCAAAGTTTGGTGAAGATCTGAGTATGTCGTTTTTGACCTTATCTGAAACCTACTTTCTGAAAATTTGAAAATTCTTAAAAAATTCGTCCAAAATCTTGATGTCTCCAATCTCTTGTTTTGTACGTTTTTTCCACGTGTCTTGACATCCAATGTATCCCTGCAAAGTTTGGTGAAGATCTGAGTATGTAGTTTTTGACCTTATCTGGAACCTCCCATCTGAAAAGTTGAAAATTCCTAAAAAATCCGTCCAAAATCTTGATGACCCCAATCTCTTGTTTTGTACGTTTTTTCCACGTGTCTTGACATCCAATGTATCCCTGCAAAGTTTGGTGAAGATCTGAGTATGTCGTTTTTGACCTGATCTGGAACCTCCCATCTGAAAATTTGAAAATTCTTGAAAAATTCGTCGAAAATCTTGATGTCTCCAATCTCTTGTTTTGTACGTTTTTTCCACGTGTCTTGACATGCAAAGTATCCCTGCAAAGTTTGGCGAAGATCTGAGTTTTTGACCTTATCTGGAACCTCCTATCTGAAAATTTGAAAATTCCTAAAAAATTCGTCCAAAATCTTGATGTCTCCAATCTCTTGTTTTGTACGTTTTTTCCACGTGTCTTGACATCCAATGTAACTCTGCAATGTTTGGTGAAGATCTGAGTATGTAGTTTTTGACCTTATATGGAACATCCTATCTGAAAATTTGAAAACTCTTAAAAAATTCGACCAAAATCTTGATGTCCCCAACCCTATGTTTTGTATGTTTTTTCCACGTGTCTTGACATCCAATGTATCCCTGCAAAGTTTGGTGAAGATCTGAGTATGTCGTTTTTGACCTTATCTGGAACCTACTTTCTGAAAATTTGAATATTCTTAAAAAATTCGTCCAAAATCTTGAAGTCTCCAATCTCTTGTTTTGTACGTTTTTTCCACGTGTCTTGATATACAATGTATCCCTGCAAAGTTTGGTGAAGATCTGAGTATGTAGTTTTTGACCTTATCTGGAACCTCCCATCTGAAAATTTGAAAATTCCTAAAAAACCCTTCCAAAATCTTGATGACCCCAATCTCTTGTTTTGTACGTTTTTTCCACGTGTCTTGACATCCAATGTATCCCTGCAAAGTTTGGCGAAGATCTGAGTGTGTCGTTTTTGACCTTATCTGGAACCTCCCATCTGAAAATTTGAAAATTCTTAAAAAATTCGTCGAAAATCTTGATGTCTCCAATCTCTTGTTTTGTACGTTTTTTCCACGTGTCTTGACATGCAAGGTATCCCTGCAAGGTTTGGTGAAGATCTGAGTATGTAGTTTTTGACCTTATCTGGAACCTCCTATCTGAAAATTTGAAAATTTTGAAAAAATTCGTCCAAAATCTTGATGTCTCCAATCCTATGTTTTGTATGTTTTTTCCACGTGTCTTGACATCCAATGTATCCCTGCAAAGTTTGGTGAAGATCCGATATGTAGTTTTTGAACTTATCTGGAACCTCTTATCTGAAAATTTGAAAATTCTTAAAAAATTCGTCCAAAATCTTGATGTCTCCAATCTCTTGTTTTGTACGTTTTTTCCACGTGTCTTGACATCCAATGTATCCCTGCAATGTTTGGTGAAGATCTGAGTATGTAGTTTTTGACATTATATGGAACCTCCTATCTGAAAATTTGAAAATTCTTAAAAAATTTGACCAAAATCTTGATGTCCCCAATCCTATGTTTTGTATGTTTTTTCCACGTGTCTTGACATCCAATGTATCCCTGAAAAGTTTGGTGAAGATCTGAGTATGTCGTTTTTGACCTTATCTGGAACATCCTTTCAGAAAATTTGAAAATTCTTAAAAAATTCGTCCAAAATCTTAATGTCTCCAATCTCTTGTTTTGTACGTTTTTTCCACGTGTCTTGACATCCAATGTATCCCTGCAAAGTTTGGTGAAGATCTGAGTGTGTCGTTTTTGACCTTATCTGGAACCTCTCATGTGAAAATTTGAAAATTCTTAAAAAATCCGTCCAAAATCTTGATGACCCCAATCTCTTGTTTTGTACGTTTTTTCCACGTGTCTTGACATCCAATGTATCCCTGCAAAGTTTGGTGAAGATCTGAGTATGTAGTTTTTGACCTTATATGGAACCTCCTATCTGAATATTTGAAAATTCTTAAAAAATTCGACCAAATTCTTGATGTCCCGTATCTTATGTTTTGTATGTTTTTTCCACGTGTCTTGACATCCAATGTATTCCTGCAAAGTTTGGTGAAGATCTGAGTATGTCGTTTTTGACCTTATCTGGGACCTCCCATCTGAAAATTTGAAAATTCTTAAAAAATCCGTCCAAAATCTTGATGACCCCAATCTCTTGTTTTGTACGTTTTTTCCACGTGTCTTGACATCCAATGTATCCCTGCAAAGTTTGGTGAAGATCTGAGTATGTAGTTTTTAACCTTATCTGGAACCTACTTTCTGAAAATTTGAATATTCTTAAAAAATTCGTCCAAAATCTTGATGTCCCTAACCCTATGTTTTGTATGTTTTTTCCACGTGTCTTGACATCCAATGTATCCCTGCAAAGTTTGGTGAAGCTCTGAGTATGTCGTTTTTGACCTTATCTGGAACCTCCTATCTGAAAATTTGAATATTCTTAAAAAATTCGTCCAAAATCTTGATGTCTTCAATCTCTTGTTTTGTACGTTTTTTCCACGTGTCTTGACATCCAATGTATCCCTGCAAAGTTTGGTGAAGATCTGAGTATGTAGTTTTTGACCTTATCTGGAACCTCCCATCTGAAAATTTGAAAATTCCTAAAAAATCCGTCCAAAATCTTGATGACCCTAATCTCTTGTTTTGTACGTTTTTTCCACGTGTCTTGACATCCAATGTATCCCTGCAAAGTTTGGTGAAGATCTGAGTATGTCGTTTTTTACCTGATCTGGAACCTCCCATCTGAAAATTTGAAAATTCTTGAAAAATTCGTCGAAAATCTTGATGTCTCCAATCTCTTGTTTTGTACGTTTTTTCCACGTGTCTTGACATGCAAAGTATCCCTGCAAAGTTTGGCGAAGATCTGAGTTTTTGACCTTATCTGGAACCTCCTATCTGAAAATTTGAAAATTTTGAAAAAATTCGTCCAAAATCTTGATGTCTCCAATCCTATGTTTTGTATGTTTTTTCCACGTGTCTTGACATCCAATGTAACTCTGCAATGTATGGTGAAGATCTGAGTATGTAGTTTTGACCTTATCTGGAACCTCCTATCAGAAAATTTGAAAATTTTGAAAAAATTCGTCCAAAATCTTGATGTCTCCAATCCTATGTTTTGTACGTTTTTTCCACGTGTCTTGAAATCCAATGTATCCCTGCAATGTTTGGTGAAGATCTGAGTATGTAGTTTTTGACCTTATATGGAACCTCCTATCTGAAAATTTGAAAATTCTTAAAAAATTTGACCAAAATCTTGATATCCCCAATCCTATGTTTTGTATGTTTTTTCCACGTGTCTTGACATCCAATGTATCTCTGCAAAGTTTGGTGAAGATCTGAGTATGTAGTTTTTGACCTTATCTGGAACCTCCTATCTGAAAATTTGAAAATTTTTAAAAAATTCGTCCAAAATCTTGATGTCTCCAATCTCTTGTTTTGTACGTTTTTTCCACGTGTCTTGACATCCAATGTATCCCTGCAATGTTTGGTGAAGATCTGAGTATGTAGTTTTTGACCTTATATGGAACCTCCTATCTGAAAATTTGAGAATTCTTAAAAAATTTGACCAAAATCTTGATGTCCCCAATCCTATGTTTTGTATGTTCTTTCCACGTGTCTTGACATCCAATGTATCCCTGCAAAGTTTGGTGAAGATCTGAGTATGTCGTTTTTGACCTTATCTGGAACATCCTTTCTGAAAATTTGAAAATTCTTAAAAAATTCGTCCAAAATCTTGATGTCTCCAATCTCTTGTTTTGTACGTTTTTTCCACGTGTCTTGACATCCAATGTATCCCTGCAAAGTTTGGTGAAGATCTGAGTATGTAGTTTTTGACCTTATATGGAACCTCCTTTCTGAAAATTTGAAAATTCTTAAAAAATTCGTCCAAAATCTTGATGTCTCCAATCTCTTGTTTTGTACGTTTTTTCCACGTGTCTTGACATCCAATGTATCCCTGCAAAGTTTGGTGAAGATCTGAGTATGTAGTTTTTGACCTTATATGGAACCTCCTTTCTGAAAATTTGAAAATTCTTAAAAAATTCGTCCAAAATCTTGATGTCACCAATCCTATGTTTTGTACGTTGTTTCCACGTGTCTTGACATGCAAAGTATCCCTGCAAAGTTTGGTGAAGATCTGAGTATGTAGTTTTTGACCTTATATGGAACCTCCTATCTGAAAATTTGAAAATTCTTAAAAAATTCGACCAACACCTTGATGTCCCGAATCTTACGTTTTGTATGTTTTTCCACGTGTCTTGACATCCAATGTATTCCTGCAAAGTTTGGTGAAGATCTGAGTATGTCGTTTTTGACCTTATCTGGAACCTCCCATCTGAAAATTTGAAAATTCTTAAAAAATCCGTCAAAAATCTTGATGACCCCAATCTCTTGTTTTGTACGTTCTTTCCACGTGTCTTGACATCCAATGTATCCCTGCAAAGTTTGGTGAAGATCTGAGTATGTAGTTTTTGACCTTAAATGGAACCTCCTATCTGAAATCTTGAAAATTCTTAAAAAATGCGTCCAAAATCTTGATGACCCCAATCTCTTGTTTTGTACGTTTTTTCCACGTGTCTTGACATCCAATGTATCCCTGCAAAGTTTGGTGAAGATCTGAGTATGTAGTTTTTGACCTTATATGGAACCTCCTATCTGAAAATTTGAAAATTCTTAACAAATTTGACCAAAATCTTGATGTCCCGAATCTTATGTTTTGTATGTTTTTTCCACGTGTCTTGACATCCAATGTATTCCTGCAAAGTTTGGTGAAGATCTGAGTATGTCGTTTTTGACCTTATCTGGGACCTCCCATCTGAAAATTTGAAAATTCTTAAAAAATCCGTCCAAAATCTTGATGACCCCAATCTCTTGTTTTGTACGTTTTTTCCACGTGTCTCGACATCCAATGTATCCCTGCAAAGTTTGGTGAAGATCTGAGTATGTAGTTTTTGACCTTATCTGGAACCTACTTTCTGAAAATTTGAATATTCTTAAAAAATTCGTCCAAAATCTTGATGTCCCTAACCCTATGTTTTGTATGTTTTTTCCACGTGTCTTGACAACCAATGTATCCCTGCAAAGTTTGGTGAAGATCTGAGTATGTCGTTTTTGACCTTATCTGGAACCTACTTTCTGAAAATTTGAATATTCTTAAAAAATCCGTCCAAAATCTTGATGACCCCAATCTCTTGTTTTGTACGTTTTTTCCACGTGTCTTGACATCCAATGTATCCCTGCAAAGTTTGGTGAAGATCTGAGTATGTAGTTTTTGACCTTATATGGAACCTCCTATCTGAAAATTTGAAAACTCTTAAAAAATTCGACAAAAATCTTGATGTCCCCAACCCTATGTTTTGTATGTTTTTTCCACGTGTCTTGACATCCAATGTATCCCTGCAAAGTTTGGTGAAGATCTGAGTATGTCGTTTTTGACCTTATCTGGAACCTACTTTCTGAAAATTTGAATATTCTTAAAAAATTCGTCCAAAATCTTGATGTCTCCAATCTCTTGTTTTGTACGTTTTTTCCACGTGTCTTGACATACAATGTATCCCTGCAAAGTTTGGTGAAGATCTGAGTATGTAGTTTTTGACCTTATCTGGAACCTCCCATCTGAAAATTTGAAAATTCCTAAAAAACCCGTCCAAAATCTTGATGACCCCAATCTCTTGTTTTGTTCGTTTTTTCCACGTGTCTTGACATCCAATGTATCCCTGCAAAGTTTGGTGAAGATCTGAGTGTGTCGTTTTTGACCTTATCTGGAACCTCCCATGTGAAAATTTGAAAATTCTTAAAAAATCCGTCCAAAATCTTGATGACCCCAATCTCTTGTTTTGTACGTTTTTTCCACGTGTCTTGACATCCAATGTATCCCTGCAAAGTTTGGTGAAGATCTGAGTATGTAGTTTTTGACCTTATATGGAACCTCCTATCTGAATATTTGAAAATTCTTAAAAAATTCGACCAAATTCTTGATGTCCCGAATCTTATGTTTTGTATGTTTTTTCCACGTGTCTTGACATCCAATGTATTCCTGCAAAGTTTGGTGAAGATCTGAGTATGTCGTTTTTGACCTTATCTGGGACCTCCCATCTGAAAATTTGAAAATTCTTAAAAAATCCGTCCAAAATCTTGATGACCCCAATCTCTTGTTTTGTACGTTTTTTCCACGTGTCTTGACATCCAATGTATCCCTGCAAAGTTTGGTGAAGATCTGAGTATGTAGTTTTTAACCTTATCTGGAACCTACTTTCTGAAAATTTGAATATTCTTAAAAAATTCGTCCAAAATCTTGATGTCCCTAACCCTATGTTTTGTATGTTTTTTCCACGTGTCTTGACATCCAATGTATCCCTGCAAAGTTTGGTGAAGCTCTGAGTATGTCGTTTTTGACCTTATCTGGAACCTCCTATCTGAAAATTTGAATATTCTTAAAAAATTCGTCCAAAATCTTGATGTCTCCAATCTCTTGTTTTGTACGTTTTTTCCACGTGTCTTGACATCCAATGTATCCCTGCAAAGTTTGGTGAAGATCTGAGTATGTAGTTTTTGACCTTATCTGGAACCTCCCATCTGAAAATTTGAAAATTCCTAAAAAATCCGTCCAAAATCTTGATGACCCCAATCTCTTGTTTTGTACGTTTTTTCCACGTGTCTTGACATCCAATGTATCCCTGCAAAGTTTGGTGAAGATCTGAGTATGTCGTTTTTTACCTGATCTGGAACCTCCCATCTGAAAATTTGAAAATTCTTGAAAAATTCGTCGAAAATCTTGATGTCTCCAATCTCTTGTTTTGTACGTTTTTTCCACGTGTCTTGACATGCAAAGTATCCCTGCAAAGTTTGGCGAAGATCTGAGTTTTTGACCTTATCTGGAACCTCCTATCTGAAAATTTGAAAATTTTGAAAAAATTCGTCCAAAATCTTGATGTCTCCAATCCTATGTTTTGTATGTTTTTTCCACGTGTCTTGACATCCAATGTAACTCTGCAATGTATGGTGAAGATCTGAGTATGTAGTTTTTGACCTTATCTGGAACCTCCTATCAGAAAATTTGAAAATTTTGAAAAAATTCGTCCAAAATCTTGATGTCTCCAATCCTATGTTTTGTACGTTTTTTCCACGTGTCTTGAAATCCAATGTATCCCTGCAATGTTTGGTGAAGATCTGAGTATGTAGTTTTTGACCTTATATGGAACCTCCTATCTGAAAATTTGAAAATTCTTAAAAAATTTGACCAAAATCTTGATATCCCCAATCCTATGTTTTGTATGTTTTTTCCACGTGTCTTGACATCCAATGTATCTCTGCAAAGTTTGGTGAAGATCTGAGTATGTAGTTTTTGACCTTATCTGGAACCTCCTATCTGAAAATTTGAAAATTTTTAAAAAATTCGTCCAAAATCTTGATGTCTCCAATCTCTTGTTTTGTACGTTTTTTCCACGTGTCTTGACATCCAATTTATCCCTGCAATGTTTGGTGAAGATCTGAGTATGTAGTTTTTGACCTTATATGGAACCTCCTATCTGAAAATTTGAGAATTCTTAAAAAATTTGACCAAAATCTTGATGTCCCCAATCCTATGTTTTGTATGTTCTTTCCACGTGTCTTGACATCCAATGTATCCCTGCAAAGTTTGGTGAAGATCTGAGTATGTCGTTTTTGACCTTATCTGGAACATCCTTTCTGAAAATATGAAAATTCTTAAAAAATTCGTCCAAAATCTTGATGTCTCCAATCTCTTGTTTTGTACGTTTTTTCCACGTGTCTTGACATCCAATGTATCCCTGCAAAGTTTGGTGAAGATCTGAGTATGTAGTTTTTGACCTTATATGGAACCTCCTTTCTGAAAATTTGAAAATTCTTAAAAAATTCGTCCAAAATCTTGATGTCTCCAATCTCTTGTTTTGTACGTTTTTTCCACGTGTCTTGACATCCAATGTATCCCTGCAAAGTTTGGTGAAGATCTGAGTATGTAGTTTTTGACCTTATATGGAACCTCCTTTCTGAAAATTTGAAAATTCTTAAAAAATTCGTCCAAAATCTTGATGTCACCAATCCTATGTTTTGTACGTTGTTTCCACGTGTCTTGACATGCAAAGTATCCCTGCAAAGTTTGGTGAAGATCTGAGTATGTAGTTTTTGACCTTATATGGAACCTCCTATCTGAAAATTTGAAAATTCTTAAAAAATTCGACCAACACCTTGATGTCCCGAATCTTACGTTTTGTATGTTTTTCCACGTGTCTTGACATCCAATGTATTCCTGCAAAGTTTGGTGAAGATCTGAGTATGTCGTTTTTGACCTTATCTTGAACCTCCCATCTGAAAATTTGAAAATTCTTAAAAAATCCGTCAAAAATCTTGATGACCCCAATCTCTTGTTTTGTACGTTCTTTCCACGTGTCTTGACATCCAATGTATCCCTGCAAAGTTTGGTGAAGATCTGAGTATGTAGTTTTTGACCTTATATGGAACCTCCTATCTGAAATCTTGAAAATTCTTAAAAAATCCGTCCAAAATCTTGATGACCCCAATCTCTTGTTTTGTACGTTTCTTCCACGTGTCTTGACATCCAATGTATCCCTGCAAAGTTTGGTGAAGATCTGAGTATGTAGTTTTTGACCTTATATGGAACCTCCTATCTGAAAATTTGAAAATTCTTAACAAATTCGACCAAAATCTTGATGTCCCGAATCTTATGTTTTGTATGTTTTTTCCACGTGTCTTGACATCCAATGTATTCCTGCAAAGTTTAGTGAAGATCTGAGTATGTCGTTTTTGACCTTATCTGGGACCTCCCATCTGAAAATTTGAAAATTCTTAAAAAATCCGTCCAAAATCTTGATGACCCCAATCTCTTGTTTTGTACGTTTTTTCCACGTGTCTTGACATCCAATGTATCCCTGCAAAGTTTGGTGAAGATCTGAGTATGTAGTTTTTGACCTTATCTGGAACCTACTTTCTGAAAATTTGAATATTCTTAAAAAATTCGTCCAAAATCTTGATGTCCCTAACCCTATGTTTTGTATGTTTTTTCCACGTGTCTTGACATCCAATGTATCCCTGCAAAGTTTGGTGAAGATCTGAGTATGTCGTTTTTGACCTTATCTGGAACCTACTTTCTGAAAATTTGAATATTCTTAAAAAATCCGTCCAAAATCTTGATGACCCCAATCTCTTGTTTTGTACGTTTTTTCCACGTGTCTTGACATCCAATGTATCCCTGCAAAGTTTGGTGAAGATCTGAGTATGTAGTTTTTGACCTTATATGGAACCTCCTATCTGAAAATTTGAAAACTCTTAAAAAATTCGACAAAAATCTTGATGTCCCCAACCCTATGTTTTGTATGTTTTTTCCACGTGTCTTGACATCCAATGTATCCCTGCAAAGTTTGGTGAAGATCTGAGTATGTCGTTTTTGACCTTATCTGGAACCTACTTTCTGAAAATTTGAATATTCTTAAAAAATTCGTCCAAAATCTTGATGTCTCCAATCTCTTGTTTTGTACGTTTTTTCCACGTGTCTTGACATACAATGTATCCCTGCAAAGTTTGGTGAAGATCTGAGTATGTAGTTTTTGACCTTATCTGGAACCTCCCATCTGAAAATTTGAAAATTCCTAAAAAACCCGTCCAAAATCTTGATGACCCCAATCTCTTGTTTTGTATGTTTTTTCCACGTGTCTTGACATCCAATGTATCTCTGCAAAGTTTGGTGAAGATCTGAGTATGTAGTTTTTGACCTTATCTGGAACCTCCTATCTGAAAATTTGAAAATTTTTAAAAAATTCGTCCAAAATCTTGATGTCTCCAATCTCTTGTTTTGTACGTTTTTTCCACGTGTCTTGACATCCAATTTATCCCTGCAATGTTTGGTGAAGATCTGAGTATGTAGTTTTTGACCTTATATGGAACCTCCTATCTGAAAATTTGAGAATTCTTAAAAAATTTGACCAAAATCTTGATGTCCCCAATCCTATGTTTTGTATGTTCTTTCCACGTGTCTTGACATCCAATGTATCCCTGCAAAGTTTGGTGAAGATCTGAGTATGTCGTTTTTGACCTTATCTGGAACATCCTTTCTGAAAATATGAAAATTCTTAAAAAATTCGTCCAAAATCTTGATGTCTCCAATCTCTTGTTTTGTACGTTTTTTCCACGTGTCTTGACATCCAATGTATCCCTGCAAAGTTTGGTGAAGATCTGAGTATGTAGTTTTTGACCTTATATGGAACCTCCTTTCTGAAAATTTGAAAATTCTTAAAAAATTCGTCCAAAATCTTGATGTCTCCAATCTCTTGTTTTGTACGTTTTTTCCACGTGTCTTGACATCCAATGTATCCCTGCAAAGTTTGGTGAAGATCTGAGTATGTAGTTTTTGACCTTATATGGAACCTCCTTTCTGAAAATTTGAAAATTCTTAAAAAATTCGTCCAAAATCTTGATGTCACCAATCCTATGTTTTGTACGTTGTTTCCACGTGTCTTGACATGCAAAGTATCCCTGCAAAGTTTGGTGAAGATCTGAGTATGTAGTTTTTGACCTTATATGGAACCTCCTATCTGAAAATTTGAAAATTCTTAAAAAATTCGACCAACACCTTGATGTCCCGAATCTTACGTTTTGTATGTTTTTCCACGTGTCTTGACATCCAATGTATTCCTGCAAAGTTTGGTGAAGATCTGAGTATGTCGTTTTTGACCTTATCTTGAACCTCCCATCTGAAAATTTGAAAATTCTTAAAAAATCCGTCAAAAATCTTGATGACCCCAATCTCTTGTTTTGTACGTTCTTTCCACGTGTCTTGACATCCAATGTATCCCTGCAAAGTTTGGTGAAGATCTGAGTATGTAGTTTTTGACCTTATATGGAACCTCCTATCTGAAATCTTGAAAATTCTTAAAAAATCCGTCCAAAATCTTGATGTCTCCAATCTCTTGTTTTGTACGTTTCTTCCACGTGTCTTGACATCCAATGTATCCCTGCAAAGTTTGGTGAAGATCTGAGTATGTAGTTTTTGACCTTATATGGAACCTCCTATCTGAAAATTTGAAAATTCTTAACAAATTCGACCAAAATCTTGATGTCCCGAATCTTATGTTTTGTATGTTTTTTCCACGTGTCTTGACATCCAATGTATTCCTGCAAAGTTTAGTGAAGATCTGAGTATGTCGTTTTTGACCTTATCTGGGACCTCCCATCTGAAAATTTGAAAATTCTTAAAAAATCCGTCCAAAATCTTGATGACCCCAATCTCTTGTTTTGTACGTTTTTTCCACGTGTCTTGACATCCAATGTATCCCTGCAAAGTTTGGTGAAGATCTGAGTATGTAGTTTATGACCTTATCTGGAACCTACTTTCTGAAAATTTGAATATTCTTAAAAAATTCGTCCAAAATCTTGATGTCCCTAACCCTATGTTTTGTATGTTTTTTCCACGTGTCTTGACATCCAATGTATCCCTGCAAAGTTTGGTGAAGATCTGAGTATGTCGTTTTTGACCTTATCTGGAACCTACTTTCTGAAAATTTGAATATTCTTAAAAAATCCGTCCAAAATCTTGATGACCCCAATCTCTTGTTTTGTACGTTTTTTCCACGTGTCTTGACATCCAATGTATCCCTGCAAAGTTTGGTGAAGATCTGAGTATGTAGTTTTTGACCTTATATGGAACCTCCTATCTGAAAATTTGAAAACTCTTAAAAAATTCGACAAAAATCTTGATGTCCCCAACCCTATGTTTTGTATGTTTTTTCCACGTGTCTTGACATCCAATGTATCCCTGCAAAGTTTGGTGAAGATCTGAGTATGTCGTTTTTGACCTTATCTGGAACCTACTTTCTGAAAATTTGAATATTCTTAAAAAATTCGTCCAAAATCTTGATGTCTCCAATCTCTTGTTTTGTACGTTTTTTCCACGTGTCTTGACATACAATGTATCCCTGCAAAGTTTGGTGAAGATCTGAGTATGTAGTTTTTGACCTTATCTGGAACCTCCCATCTGAAAATTTGAAAATTCCTAAAAAACCCGTCCAAAATCTTGATGACCCCAATCTCTTGTTTTGTACGTTTTTTCCACGTGTCTTGACATCCAATGTATCCCTGCAAAGTTTGGCGAAGATCTGAGTATGTCGTTTTTGACCTTATCTGGAACCTCCCATCTGAAAATTTGAAAATTCTTAAAAAATTCGTCGAAAATCTTGATGTCTCCAATCTCTTGTTTTGTACGTTTTTTCCACGTGTCTTGACATGCAAAGTATCCCTGCAAGGTTTGGTGAAGATCTGAGTATGTAGTTTTTGACCTTATCTGGAACCTCCTATCTGAAAATTTGAAAATTTTGAAAAAATTCGTCCAAAATCTTGATGTCTCCAATCCTATGTTTTGTATGTTTTTTCCACGTGTCTTGACATCCAATGTATCCCTGCAAAGTTTGGTGAAGATCCGATATGTAGTTTTTGACCTTATCTGGAACCTCCCATCTGAAAATTTGAAAATTCCTAAAAAATCCGTCCAAAATCTTGATGACCCCAATCTCTTGTTTTGTACGTTTTTTCCACGTGTCTTGACATCCAATGTATCCCTGCAAAGTTTGGTGAAGATCTGAGTATGTCGTTTTTTACCTGATCTGGAACCTCCCATCTGAAAATTTGAAAATTCTTGAAAAATTCGACGAAAATCTTGATGTCTCCAATCTCTTGTTTTGTACGTTTTTTCCACGTGTCTTGACATGCAAAGTATCCCTGCAAAGTTTGGCGAAGATCTGAGTTTTTGACCTTATCTGGAACCTCCTATCTGAAAATTTGAAAATTCCTAAAAAATTCGTCCAAAATCTTGATGTCTCCAATCTCTTGTTTTGTACGTTTTTTCCACGTGTCTTGACATCCAATGTAACTCTGCAATGTTTGGTGAAGATCTGAGTATGTAGTTTTTGACCTTATATGGAACCTCCTATCTGAAAATTTGAAAATTCTTAAAAAATTTGACCAAAATCTCGATATCCCCAATCCTATGTTTTGTATGTTTTTTCCACGTGTCTTGACATCCAATGTATCCCTGCAAAGTTTGGTGAAGATCCGAGTATGTAGTTTTTGACCTTATCTGGAACCTCCTATCAGAAAATTTGAAAATTCTTAAAAAATTCGTCCAAAATCTTGATGTCTCCAATCCTATGTTTTGTACGTTTTTTCCACGTGTCTTGAAATCCAATGTATCCCTGCAATGTTTGGTGAAGATCTGAGTATGTAGTTTTTGACCTTATATGGAACCTCCTATCTGAAAATTTGAAAATTCTTAAAAAATTTGACCAAAATCTTGATATCCCCAATCCTATGTTTTGTATGTTTTTTCCACGTGTCTTGACATCCAATATATCTCTGCAAAGTTTGGTGAAGATCTGAGTATGTAGTTTTTGACCTTATCTGGAACCTCCTATCTGAAAATTTGAAAATTTTTAAAAAATTCGTCCAAAATCTTGATGTCTCCAATCTCTTGTTTTGTACGTTTTTTCCACGTGTCTTGACATCCAATGTATCCCTGCAATGTTTGGTGAAGATCTGAGTATGTAGTTTTTGACCTTATATGGAACCTCCTATCTGAAAATTTGAAAATTCTTAAAAAATTTGACCAAAATCTTGATGTCCCCAATCCTATGTTTTCTATGTTTTTTCCACGTGTCTTGACATCCAATGTATCCCTGCAAAGTTTGGTGAAGATCTGAGTATGTCGTTTTTGACCTTATCTGGAACATCCTTTCTGAAAATTTGAAAATTCTTACAAAATTCGTCCAAAATCTTGATGTCTCCAATCTCTTGTTTTGTACGTTTTTTCCACGTGTCTTGAGATCCAATGTATCCCTGCAAAGTTTGGTGAAGATCTGAGTATGTAGTTTTTGACCTTATATGGAACCTCCTTTCTGAAAATTTGAAAATTCTTAAAAAATTCGTCCAAAATCTTGATGTCTCCAATCTCTTGTTTTGTACGTTTTTTCCACGTGTCTTGACATCCAATGTATCCCTGCAAAGTTTGGTGAAGATCTGAGTATGTAGTTTTTGACCTTATATGGAACCTCCTTTCTGAAAATTTGAAAATTCTTAAAAAATTCGTCCAAAATCTTAATGTCACCAATCCTATGTTTTGTACGTTTTTTCCACGTGTCTTGACATGCAAAGTATCCCTGCAAAGTTTGGTGAAGATCTGAGTATGTAGTTTTTGACCTTATATGGAACCTCCTATCTGAAAATTTGAAAATTCTTAAAAAATTCTACCAACACCTTGATGTCCCGAATCTTACGTTTTGTATGTTTTTCCACGTGTCTTGACATACAATGTATTCCTGCAAAGTTTGGTGAAGATCTGAGTATGTCGTTTTTGACCTTATCTGGAACCTCCCATCTGAAAATTTGAAAATTCTTAAAAAATCCGTCAAAAATCTTGATGACCCCAATCTCTTGTTTTGTACGTTCTTTCCACGTGTCTTGACATCCAATGTATCCCTGCAAAGTTTGGTGAAGATCTGAGTATGTAGTTTTTGACCTTATATGGAACCTCCTATCTGAAATCTTGAAAATTCTTAAAAAATTCGACCAAAATCTTGATGTATCCAATCTCTTGTTTTGTACGTTTTTTCCACGTGTCTTGACATCTAATGTATCCCTGCAAAGTTTGGTGAAGATCTGAGTATGTAGTTTTTGACCTTATATGGAACTTCCTTTCTGAAAATTTGAAAATTCTTAAAAAATTCGTCCAAAATCTTTATGTCTACAATCCCTTGTTTTGTACGTTTTTTCCACGTGTCTTGACATCCAATGTATCCCTGCAAAGTTTGGTGAAGATCTGAGTATGTCGTTTTTGACCTTATCTGGAACCTCCCATCTGAAAATTTGAAAATTCTTAAAAAATCCGTCCAAAATCTTGATGTCTCCAATCTCTTGTTCTGTACGGTTTTTCCACGTGTCTTGACATCCAATGTATCCCTGCAATGTTTGGTGAAGATCTGAGTATGTAGTTTTTGACCTTATATGGAACCTCCTATCTGAAAATTTGAAAATTCTTAAAAAAATTGACCAAAATCTTGATGTCCCCAATCCTATGTTCTGTTCGTTTTTTCCACGTGTCTTGACATCCAATGTATCCCTGCAAAGTTTGGTGAAGATCTGAGTATGTAGTTTTTGACCTTATATGGAACCTCCTATCTGAAAATTTGAAAATTCTTAAAAAATTCGTCCAAAATCTTGATATCTCCAATCTCTTGTTTTGTACGTTTTTTCCACGTGTCTTGACATCCAATGTATCCCTGCAATGTTTGGTGAAGATCTAAGTAAGTAGTTTTTGACCTTATATGGAACTTCCTATCTGAAAATTTGAAAATTCTTAAAAAATTCGACGAAAATTTTGATGTCCCCAATCCTATGTCTTGTATGTTTTTTCCACGTGTCTTGACATCCAATGTATTCCTGCAAAGTTTGGTGAAGATCTGAGTATGTAGTTTTTGACCTTATATGGAACATCCTATCTGAAAATCTGAAAATTCTTAAAAAATTCGACCAAAATCTTTATGTCCCCAATCCTATGTTTTGTATGTTTTTTCCACGTGTCTTGACATCCAATGTATCCCTGCAAAGTTTGGTGGAGATCTGAGTATGTAGTTTTTGACCTTTAATGAAACCTCCTATCTGAAAATTTGAATATTCTTAAAAAATTCGTCCAAAATCTTGATGTCTCCAATCTCTTGTTTTGTACGTTTTTTCCACGTGTCTTGACATCCAATGTATCCCTGCAAAGTTTGGTGAAGATCTGAGTATGTAGTTTTTGACCTTATCTGGAACCTCCCATCTGAAAATTTGAAAATTCCTAAAAAATCCGTCCAAAACCTTGATGACCCCAATCTCTTGTTTTGTACGTTTTTTCCACTTGTCTTGACATCCAATGCATTCCTGCAAAGTTTGGTGAAGATCTGAGTATGTCGTTTTTGACCTTATCTGGAACCTCCCATCTGAAAATTTGAAAATTCTTAAAAAATCCGTCCAAAATCTTGATGTCTCCAATCTCTTGTTTTGTACGTTTTTTCCACGTGTCTTGACATCCAATGTATCCCTGCAATGTTTGGTGAAGATCTGAGTATGTAGTTTTTGACCTTATATGGAACCTCCTATCTGAAAATTTGAAAATTCTTAAAAAATTTGACCAAAATTTTGATGTCCCCAATCCTATTGCGACGGACTAAATACAATTAGATTAAATTTAATAGATTGAACCCAACAACTACGACTCAATAACTGAGTCTCGACGATTCTGAAACGTTGAATATGTCATTGATTCGAATTATTTATTTTGATACACTTTGCCTAGTAACGCTGGTTACGCGTACAGATCGCTGGAGATTAAAATTTTATACCTTCGGATTTCAAATAGGATTTCAAATAATTTACAACTAACAATAACCCCTTTTCATAGCAACAGCATTAACCCAAATTACACATGTGAAATTCCCCCTTTCTGAAAGAGAAGAATTAATCATTTAAACATTTTCATAAACATCAAATACAAATGGAAGAAAATGTTTTAGCACGTAAATATGAACACCAGAAACAGTAAACTTGTTTATTGTTTTCAATTTAACACATATTTCCTGCGTTTGAAAGCATCGACAATTTGTGCTTATTAAGTTAAGAGACATAAAATAAGAACTGTCGATACATGAATGAAAATTTACCCATCAAAGTCATTTAACATGCACCATTAATACCATATAAGGAATTACAAAGTCCTAATTACTTCTTATTTTGACATTGAACCAATTTTGGAACATGTTCCTAGTATATTTTGACTAGAGCTGTGCGTTTCTTGCACGAAAATAACTCGTTTTTCGTGTGCACAGAGCCCTTATCAGACATGGCGTCGATGGCCATTTTGTAGATAACGCATGGTCTGTGACGTGTACTAGTACCGTTTCCCGTAAAATTCAACACACGCGAGATAGCTATCTCATTAACAACTTTGCTTAAACGTTGTAAACACGATCTTCGAGAATTTTCTTTCTCTCAAAGTCACTTAAGATAATTAATTTCCTCACCTGGTGTGTCGGGAACGACGAGTCCAGTACGCACGAGTCCACTCTTACCTCTCTCTTCCCGAGAGCTCCATTCCTTTCCAACACTTATTTTTGCGATGTGCTTTCACTTCATGCTATTAACTGCCGTTTTGTCCTAACTGCAGATGTAAGATTCCTCCCTAAAGCACGGAAACAATTCTGATTTCCTCCACTGTAGTGACATTGCTTTGTTCACTCCATGTTTTTCTTCCGGAAGTCCTTCTCCACCGCTGCTCACCCCTCTCGATCACTGTTCGTCATATTTGCAGAGCACATTTGTCTTTACCAAACAACAATTTTTTATGATTTAAATACCACACGATAACAGATATGTATATGCGTTAAAGAACCCAGTGTAATGCTCAATAAGATAAACTTTTTGCTGATAATTAACCAAAGGCATCTAGACCAAAACGCTGTATATTTTATGATTTTGCGCCATAACAGCGAATTGCCCATGCGTGCAGTGACCGACACATCAAAATGTCCTTGTGCATAAGGAAACCGCAAGAAAATCGGGTCTCAAACAAAGGAATTTACAATTCAACTGCGCACAACGGTCAGAGCCATCTAGCGATTCTTCGCGTAACTATTAAAGCAACAAAGTTTTCATATTGCATAGGCATTCCACCTATCGTGAATTCTTTGCACTAGACGAGTTCATCGTCTTTGGACCTGAGTTGGGCTATTTTACCCCAGCAAAACACACACGAAACTTAAGTTTCCAGTAAACCTTATGACAGTTCGTCATAAATGGCGCCCAACATAGGGCTGAACCCTCACATAATACTTTTGTTACAATACTAAAATTAGACTTTCATCAAATAAACATTCATATTCTACATATCCACTAATATACATATTTAATATATACAGACATATTACTTTATTGTTTACAATATAAAACATCCCGGATCACCAACTCTGGTGACTACATCATACTCCAGAAAGAAGGAACCCCGCATGTGTTTTGGCGTCTTGTAGAACATAGTGGCTTGTATATTTTTGGTTGGAGCAGGAAACAAATGAAAGCCTAGGCCCACCGCAACATTATACTTACTTGACTATTTGCCCGCCGCAAGCATAACCTAACTTGACCTTTACCACATCATACCTGCCCTCACCCGCAAACTAAACATAGCCCCCATGGAACTACCTAAACAACTTTTTATTTTGCTTCTGGATTCATTCTATCTGAGCTAAAAACTATTGTAAACGTTACACCTTATTTTGGAGCAATCAGGAAGATTTCAGGCTCATCTCGCATGCTAGTACGCCGCAGAAATTTCACCTACTTGGTCAACTCGCCCGCCGCAGGCTCAATCTCACTTTACCCATACGAGAAAATTTAACCTTGCACTTCCCCTACCCCATCTTTATTTACACTGTCCTTAACTACAGCGTCTGATTCACAGCTAAACCCCATCGTCTGTAACATTTCATCCACACCTTCCAACTTCAAATCTAGTAATCTCTTCACCCACGTTTTTACCTTGTCCTCTGAACATTTCCAAACTTTACAATTTTCTATCGACTGGTGATCCAATTTTTCTCCTGTCACACAATCTGTCAATGAAAGCGTGGAATCTTTACTGTTCTTAACACAAAGATAAGGGCCGACAAAGAGGTCACAATATTTCCTTATCACCTTATCTCCGGTGCCACTTAAGATCTGATTCTTAACGAAGACTAGCATACCCTCTCCCACTACAGGTTTCACATCCATCTTAGCATTTTGTTGCTTCAATTTATTTTGCCTTTTACTGAGGCTAGACAAATTCGCCATAACTAGCTTGTCATTCCAAGTGACATTGTTAGCATCGACCCCCAGAGTCGGTATATCGGTCAAACTCTTTGTCATGTTTAATCTCAACTCCATTGGAGAATATCCTGTTTGTGACGAAATGGAGCCATTCAGAAGGCGCAGAGCTTCAGGTACTCTTTCCGGCCATTTGTTATGATTGGAATTACAGAGTATTCTCATCAAACGGTTCAACTCCGAATGATAGCGCTCTACCCAATTTGAGCTCGGATGGTACACCGGAGTGTAAACAAGTTGTACCCCCCATGTTTTCATTGCATTCTGAAAAATGTTCGACTTAAATTGTGGCCCATTAACAGAAACTATCCTCTGAGGAATCCCCAAATGAACAAAGCACACTTTTGACAATTTATTCACGATGGTATTAGCATTGCTATTAACCACCGGGTATGCCACCATGGCATAATTGGGAATATACTTTGCTAACCAGTTGAAACATCCCAGAACCCTTTAACATATTAAATTTCTTTTACACAATATCTACATTCAAAATAGATCCCATAAAACTCAAAATTTGGTGTGTCAGATAGCCAGAAATATGCTTTTCTTACAAACACAATTGTTTGGACAAACTCAGTAACCTTAATTGCGACTGTGCAAGGAGAATTCACCGAAGCCAGAAGCTACATCAAACAGATGACGTCAACAGCCCCGTAATTACATGGCGCGCAATCACTGCCACCAAATGTACCACTACCATTTTTGTTATTAATCCTGGAACCGAACCAGGATACTCGCCTTAAGTAAACCAAAGATACGTTTTATATGTCTTATAATTTCACGCTGCTATGCAAGATTAATTGAGATTAATTTGTTTCCTCTCGAATACTGGTTACCATCGGGCGGCATAACTCAGATACCCCCTACCATCACCATGTCATGTATACAGAGAAATCAAACCTATTGAATGTCGTTACTTAAACTCTCCAAAATACAGGCTCCAGACGAACTTGTGTCAGGACTAAGCCGACACTAATGGCAAATGTCCCCTCGACACCCTATCGTTCTCACATTTTCTATGTGTGGAGACGTATTTTCCCAAGGACGAACAAATACAACATCTAGTGTCCCTGATGTTCCCTTGTGTCTCTTTAGAACGCCAATCAACACGATTCTACCCGAGAAATTCGCACAAAATTTTACCATGTAACTTGCATGCACATGTAACAGCAAATTCAAAATGATACTGCCCACTTAAAGGCTGTTGGCTCCAAAATGATAGTGAGGCTGCTTGACTTGTTTAATACTCCCATTTCAAATTTCCCGCACCAGACTGTCCATCAGATATCTTTCCTGAGCTATAAATTTGACACTAGACCGCAACTGAACTTACGTTTCACCATAAACATAAGTTAGTATTCAAATGATAATTATATTCAAAAATTTATTTTAAACTACCCAAAGATACATACGTTATTAAATCCTTCAAATTAAATATATTATCTTTAATATTTACATTTTGTACAAAGCGAAGTTACTTTCACTGATTAAAGAGTGATGATCGCTCCGATGATCTCATCAGGCTTCATTTTTGAGCAATCATACTCAACCATAGGCAGCCCATGCCATTTTCTTCTGACATGAGTGCGATGCCAGATCATCCTAACCCTGTACCAAAGAGACAAAGCCAAGAGAAGACAAATACTCAAAATTTCCCCCAAAACTTTTGTATTGGTACTTTTCCGAGGAGACATTTTTGTTCTTCTCTTCCTAATATGGCTTGGATGGAGAGATACTCTTCCTCCAGCAACAGTTCGACTTACTACCAAAGTTTTCTTGGGAAGTGAGTCAGTAGGTGACTTCATTTTAACTCTGATGCGCCTCCCATATCTGACTGAATAACCAGTGCCTAATTTCATGAAAGAAACGACACATGCCATACTGGCAATTCTTTTGGGCATAAGAACACGCATAGGACCACACCTAATGCAACTTCTGGGTTCGATTACTGAATTCCTCACAACAGTCTGCAATGGATAACCAACTACTGGTATGACTACTTTGTGTACCGAATGATCTTGAACTATGGACACTAAAGGTAAGTCAATACTATTTTCCCCAACAGACACCACAGACAGGATAGATTTGTTCTGAGATGATACTGAATTTGAGTGTAGACACTGAGAATCCACCTTACTTTCCGGACACCCTGTATCAACTTGCACCGTGTGGGCACGCTTACTCAACGAAGATGAACCTAGAGAACCACTTTGTTTACAACCAACACCCAGTAAAGGAATTTGCAAGCTCGGTTTTGGGAAAGATGCATCTTTTGTGCAAAAGCCGACAGGGAAAGACTCGTCTCTGTTACCCGACACCCCAAAAGACCACTCCTCGCTTATCAAATATTTTCCTTTATTACCCTTGTGGTGTTTTTGCTCTAACGTTCTGTTTCGGTTCAGTTCGCTGGTACTCTGTGCATCACTTTCTGACCAGGAAGTCAGAGTGCCTGTGCAGTGGTCATGTTCGACCGAATGTGAAGTACACATGCAATTGGTGACCGCAGAAGAAGTTACAACACCATTCATCAGTTCAACTTTACTCCCTGACAAATCAAACTCCTTCGTCAAAGACTCATGCCTTTTTTCTACCAACTCTGCCCTGTATTGTGATACTGAAAATGTGAGATCGTGCAGACCCTCACTTGTTTTAATAACATCTTGCTGCAGCTCTAATATGCATTTACTGGTGCCCTCCAGATCAGACTGCAGTTTCCCCACTACCTTACTTGTATGAGCTGCAAGTTCTGATTTGAGCAACTGATTGCTGTCTCTGAGTTCTGATTTGAGCAACTGATTGCTTTCATTGAGTTCTGATTTGAGCAACTGATTGCTTTCATTGAGTTCTGATTTGAGCGACTGATTGCTGTCTCTGAGTTCTGATTTGAGCAACTGATTGCTTTCATTGAGTTCTGATTTGAGTTCTGATTTGAGTGACTCAGTGCATTCCTTGTTCCTTTCCTCACTCTGTTTAATAAAGGCGAACAAGGAATCTAATGTAACCGGTTCCTGCTCCGTTGCCATTATTAATATTAGCTTTAACAAAAGCAATTAACCAACTAAATATTAACCTACTTGAAACCCAACAAAAAATTCAATAACGCAGCCCCTCTGCACCTGAGTCCTCGTAATCTTGCGACGGACTAAATACAATTAGATTAAATTTAATAGATTGAACCCAACAACTACGACTCAATAACTGAGTCTCGACGATTCTGAAACGTTGAATATGTCATTGATTCGAATTATTTATTTTGATACACTTTGCCTAGTAACGCTGGTTACGCGTACAGATCGCTGGAGATTAAAATTTTATACCTTCGGATTTCAAATAGGATTTCAAATAATTTACAACTAACAATAACCCCTTTTCATAGCAACAGCATTAACCCAAATTACACATGTGAAATTCCCCCTTTCTGAAAGAGAAGAATTAATCATTTAAACATTTTCATAAACATCAAATACAAATGGAAGAAAATGTTTTAGCACGTAAATATGAACACCAGAAACAGTAAACTTGTTTATTGTTTTCAATTTAACACATATTTCCTGCGTTTGAAAGCATCGACAATTTGTGCTTATTAAGTTAAGAGACATAAAATAAGAACTGTCGATACATGAATGAAAATTTACCCATCAAAGTCATTTAACATGCACCATTAATACCATATAAGGAATTACAAAGTCCTAATTACTTCTTATTTTGACATTGAACCAATTTTGGAACATGTTCCTAGTATATTTTGACTAGAGCTGTGCGTTTCTTGCACGAAAATAACTCGTTTTTCGTGTGCACAGAGCCCTTATCAGACATGGCGTCGATGGCCATTTTGTAGATAACGCATGGTCTGTGACGTGTACTAGTACCGTTTCCCGTAAAATTCAACACACGCGAGATAGCTATCTCATTAACAACTTTGCTTAAACGTTGTAAACACGATCTTCGAGAATTTTCTTTCTCTCAAAGTCACTTAAGATAATTAATTTCCTCACCTGGTGTGTCGGGAACGACGAGTCCAGTACGCACGAGTCCACTCTTACCTCTCTCTTCCCGAGAGCTCCATTCCTTTCCAACACTTATTTTTGCGATGTGCTTTCACTTCATGCTATTAACTGCCGTTTTGTCCTAACTGCAGATGTAAGATTCCTCCCTAAAGCACGGAAACAATTCTGATTTCCTCCACTGTAGTGACATTGCTTTGTTCACTCCATGTTTTTCTTCCGGAAGTCCTTCTCCACCGCTGCTCACCCCTCTCGATCACTGTTCGTCATATTTGCAGAGCACATTTGTCTTTACCAAACAACAATTTTTTATGATTTAAATACCACACGATAACAGATATGTATATGCGTTAAAGAACCCAGTGTAATGCTCAATAAGATAAACTTTTTGCTGATAATTAACCAAAGGCATCTAGACCAAAACGCTGTATATTTTATGATTTTGCGCCATAACAGCGAATTGCCCATGCGTGCAGTGACCGACACATCAAAATGTCCTTGTGCATAAGGAAACCGCAAGAAAATCGGGTCTCAAACAAAGGAATTTACAATTCAACTGCGCACAACGGTCAGAGCCATCTAGCGATTCTTCGCGTAACTATTAAAGCAACAAAGTTTTCATATTGCATAGGCATTCCACCTATCGTGAATTCTTTGCACTAGACGAGTTCATCGTCTTTGGACCTGAGTTGGGCTATTTTACCCCAGCAAAACACACACGAAACTTAAGTTTCCAGTAAACCTTATGACAGTTCGTCATACTATGTTTTGTATGTTTTTTCCACGTGTCTTGACATCCAATGTATCCCTGCAGAGTTTGGTGAAGATCTGAGTATGTCGTTTTTGACCTTATCTGGAACATCCTTTCTGAAAATTTGAAAATTCTTAAAAAATTCGTCCAAAATCTTGATGTCTCTAATCTCTTGTTTTGTACGTTTTTTCCACGTGTCTTGACATCCAATGTATCCCTGCAATGTTTGGTGAAGATCTAAGTATGTAGTTTTTGACCTTATATGGAACCTCCTATCTGAAAATTTGAAAATTCTTAAAAAATTTGACCAAAATCTTGATATCCCCAATCCTATGTTTTGTATGTTTTTTCCACGTGTCTTGACATCCAATGTATCCCTGCAAAGTTTGGTGAAGATCTGAATATGTAGTTTTTGACCTTATCTGGAACATCCCATCTGAAAATTTGAAAATTCTTAAAAAATCCGTCCAAAATCTTGATGACCCCAATCCCTTGTTTTGTACGTTTTTTCCACGTGTCTTGACATCCAATGTATCCCTGCAAAGTTTGGTGAAGATCTGAGTATGTAGTTTTTGACCTTATCTGGAACCTCCTATCTGAAAATTTGAAAATTTTTAAAAAATTCGTCCAAAATCTTGATGTCTCCAATCCCTTGTTTTGTACGTTTTTTCCACGTGTCTTGACATCCAATGTATCCCTGCAATGTTTGGTGAAGATCTGAGTATGTAGTTTTTGACCTTATATGGAAGCTCCTATCTGAAAATTTGAAAATTCTTAAAAAATTTGACCAAAATCTTGATGTCTCCAATCTCTTGTTTTGTACGTTTTTTCCACGTGTCTTGACATCCAATGTATCCCTGCAATATTTGGTGAAGATCTGAGTATGTAGTTTTTGACCTTATCTGGAACCTCCCATCTGAAAATTTGAAAATTCCTAAAAAATCCGTCCAAAATCTTGATGACCCCAATCCTATGTTTTGTATGTTTTTTCCACGTGTCTTGACATCCAATGTATCCCTGAAAAGTTTGGTGAAGATCTGAGTATGTCGTTTTTGACCTTATCTGGAACATCCTTTCTGAAAATTTGAAAATTCTTAAAAAATTCGTCCAAAATCTTGATGTCTCCAATCTCTTGTTTTGTACGTTTTCCCACGTGTCTTGACATCCAATGTATCCCTGCAAAGTTTGGTGAAGATCTGAGTATGTAGTTTTTGACCTTATCTAGAACCTCCTATCTGAATATTTGAAAATTTTGAAAAAATTCGTCCAAAATCTTGATGTCTCCAATCTCTTGTTTTGTACGTTTTTTCCACGTGTCTTGACATCCAATGTATCCCTGCAATGTTTGGTGAAGGTCTGAGTATGTAGTTTTTGACCTTATATGGAACCTCCTATCTGAAAATTTGAAAATTCTCAAAAAATTTGACCAAAATCTTGATGTCCCCAATCCTATGTTTTCTATGTTTTTTCCACGTGTCTTGACATCCAATGTATCCCTGCAAAGTTTGGTGAAGATCTGAGTGTGTCGTTTTTGACCTTATCTGGAACCTCCCATCTGAAAATTTGAAAATTCTTAAAAAATCCGTCCAAAATCTTGATGACCCCAATCTCTTGTTTTGTACGTTTTTTCCACGTGTCTTGACATGCAAAGTATCCCTGCAAAGTTTGGCGAAGATCTGAGTTTTTGACCTTATCTGGAACCTCCTATCTGAAAATTTGAAAATTCCTAAAAAATTCGTCCAAAATCTTGATGTCTCCAATCTCTTGTTTTGTACGTTTTTTCCACGTGTCTTGACATCCAATGTAACTCTGCAATGTTTGGTGAAGATCTGAGTATGTAGTTTTTGACCTTATATGGAACCTCCTATCTGAAAATTTGAAAATTCTTAAAAAATTTGACCAAAATCTCGATATCCCCAATCCTATGTTTTGTATGTTTTTTCCACGTGTCTTGACATCCAATGTATCCCTGCAAAGTTTGGTGAAGATCCGAGTATGTAGTTTTTGACCTTATCTGGAACCTCCTATCAGAAAATTTGAAAATTCTTAAAAAATTCGTCCAAAATCTTGATGTCTCCAATCCTATGTTTTGTACGTTTTTTCCACGTGTCTTGAAATCCAATGTATCCCTGCAATGTTTGGTGAAGATCTGAGTATGTAGTTTTTGACCTTATATGGAACCTCCTATCTGAAAATTTGAAAATTCTTAAAAAATTTGACCAAAATCTTGATATCCCCAATCCTATGTTTTGTATGTTTTTTCCACGTGTCTTGACATCCAATGTATCTCTGCAAAGTTTGGTGAAGATCTGAGTATGTAGTTTTTGACCTTATCTGGAACCTCCTATCTGAAAATTTGAAAATTTTTAAAAAATTCGTCCAAAATCTTGATGTCTCCAATCTCTTGTTTTGTACGTTTTTTCCACGTGTCTTGACATCCAATGTATCCCTGCAATGTTTGGTGAAGATCTGAGTATGTAGTTTTTGACCTTATATGGAACCTCCTATCTGAAAATTTGAAAATTCTTAAAAAATTTGACCAAAATCTTGATGTCCCCAATCCTATGTTTTCTATGTTTTTTCCACGTGTCTTGACATCCAATGTATCCCTGCAAAGTTTGGTGAAGATCTGAGTATGTCGTTTTTGACCTTATCTGGAACATCCTTTCTGAAAATTTGAAAATTCTTACAAAATTCGTCCAAAATCTTGATGTTTCCAATCTCTTGTTTTGTACGTTTTTTCCACGTGTCTTGAGATCCAATGTATCCCTGCAAAGTTTGGTGAAGATCTGAGTATGTAGTTTTTGACCTTATATGGAACCTCCTTTCTGAAAATTTGAAAATTCTTAAAAAATTCTTCCAAAATCTTGATGTCTCCAATCTCTTGTTTTGTACGTTTTTTCCACGTGTCTTGACATCCAATGTATCCCTGCAAAGTTTGGTGAAGATCTGAGTATGTAGTTTTTGACCTTATATGGAACCTCCTTTCTGAAAATTTGAAAATTCTTAAAAAATTCGTCCAAAATCTTAATGTCACCAATCCTATGTTTTGTACGTTTTTTCCACGTGTCTTGACATGCAAAGTATCCCTGCAAAGTTTGGTGAAGATCTGAGTATGTAGTTTTTGATCTTATATGGAACCTCCTATCTGAAAATTTGAAAATTCTTAAAAAATTCGACCAACACCTTGATGTCCCGAATCTTACGTTTTGTATGTTTTTCCACGTGTCTTGACATACAATGTATTCCTGCAAAGTTTGGTGAAGATCTGAGTATGTCGTTTTTGACCTTATCTGGAACCTCCCATCTGAAAATTTGAAAATTCTTAAAAAATCCGTCAAAAATCTTGATGACCCCAATCTCTTGTTTTGTACGTTCTTTCCACGTGTCTTGACATCCAATGTATCCCTGCAAAGTTTGGTGAAGATCTGAGAATGTAGTTTTTGACCTTATATGGAACCTCCTATCTGAAATCTTGAAAATTCTTAAAAAATTCGACCAAAATCTTGATGTATCCAATCTCTTGTTTTGTACGTTTTTTCCACGTGTCTTGACATCTAATGTATCCCTGCAAAGTTTGGTGAAGATCTGAGTATGTAGTTTTTGACCTTATATGGAACCTCCCATCTGAAAATGTGAAAATTCTTAAAAAATTCGTCCAAAATCTTGATGTCTACAATCCCTTGTTTTGTACGTTTTTTCCACGTGTCTTGACATCCAATGTATCCCTGCAAAGTTTGGTGAAGATCTGAGTATGTCGTTTTTGACCTTATCTGGAACCTCCCATCTGAAAATTTGAAAATTCTTAAAAAATCCGTCCAAAATCTTGATGTCTCCAATCTCTTGTTTTGTACGTTTTTTCCACGTGTCTTGACATCCAATGTATCCCTGCAATGTTTGGTGAAGATCTGAGTATGTAGTTTTTGACCTTATATGGAACCTCCTATCTGAAAATTTGAAAATTCTTAAAAAATTTGACCAAAATCTTGATGTCCCCAATCCTATGTTCTGTACGTTTTTTCCACGTGTCTTGACATCCAATGTATCCCTGCAAAGTTTGGTGAAGATCTGAGTATGTAGTTTCTGACCTTATATGGAACCTCCTATCTGAAAATTTGAAAATTCTTAAAAAATTCGTCCAAAATCTTGATATCTCCAATCTCTTGTTTTGTACGTTTTTTCCACGTGTCTTGACATCCAATGTATCCCTGCAATGTTTGGTGAAGATCTAAGTATGTCGTTTTAGACCTTATCTGGAACCTCCCATCTGAAAATTTGAAAATTCTTAAAAAATCCGTCCAAAATCTTGATGTCTCCAATCTCTTGTTTTGTACGTTTTTTCCACGTGTCTTGACATCCAATGTATCCCTGCAATGTTTGGTGAAGATCTGAGTATGTCGTTTTTGACCTTATCTGGAACCTCCCATCTGAAAATTTGAAAATTCTTAAAAAATCCGTCCAAAATCTTGATGTCTCCAATCTCTTGTTTTGTACGTTTTTTCCACGTGTCTTGACATCCAATGTATCCCTGCAATGTTTGGTGAAGATCTGAGTATGTAGTTTTTGACCTTATATGGAACCTCCTATCTGAAAATTTGAAAATTCTTAAAAAATTTGACCAAAATCTTGATGTCCCCAATCCTATGTTCTGTACGTTTTTTCCACGTGTCTTGACATCCAATGTATCCCTGCAAAGTTTGGTGAAGATCTGAGTATGTAGTTTCTGACCTTATATGGAACCTCCTATCTGAAAATTTGAAAATTCTTAAAAAATTCGACCAAAATTTTGATGTCCCCAATCCTATGTCTTGTATGTTTTTTCCACGTGTCTTGACATCCAATGTATTCCTGCAAAGTTTGGTGAAGATCTGAGTATGTAGTTTTTGACCTTATATGGAACATCCTATCTGAAAATCTGAAAATTCTTAAAAAATTCGACCAAAATCTTTATGTCCCCAATCCTATGTTTTGTATGTTTTTTCCACGTGTCTTGACATCCAATGTATCCCTGCAAAGTTTGGTGGAGATCTGAGTATGTAGTTTTTGACCTTTAATGAAACCTCCTATCTGAAAATTTGAATATTCTTAAAAAATTCGTCCAAAATCTTGATGTCTCCAATCTCTTGTTTTGTACGTTTTTTCCACGTGTCTTGACATCCAATGTATCCCTGCAAAGTTTGGTGAAGATCTGAGTATGTAGTTTTTGACTTTATATGGAACCTCCTATCTGAAAATTTGAAAATTCTTAAAAAATTCGACCAAAATCTTGATGTCCCCAATCCTATGTATTGTATGTTTTTTCCACGTGTCTTGACATCCAATGTATCCCTGCAAAGTTTGGTGGAGATCTGAGTATGTAGTTTTTGACCTTATATGAAACCTCCTATCTGAAAATTTGAATATTCTTAAAAAATTCGTCCAAAATCTTGATGTCTCCAATCTCTTGTTTTGTACGTTTTTCCACGTGTCTTGACATCCAATGTATCCCTGCAAAGTTTGGTGAAGATCTGAGTATGTAGTTTTTGACCTTATCTGGAACCTCCCATCTGAAAATTTGAAAATTCCTAAAAAATCCGTCCAAAACCTTGATGACCCCAATCTCTTGTTTTGTACGTTTTTTCCACTTGTCTTGACATCCAATGCATTCCTGCAAAGTTTGGTGAAGATCTGAGTATGTCGTTTTTGACCTTATCTGGAACCTCCCATCTGAAAATTTGAAAATTCTTAAAAAATCCGTCCAAAATCTTGATGTCTCCAATCTCTTGTTTTGTACGTTTTTTCCACGTGTCTTGACATCCAATGTATCCCTGCAATGTTTGGTGAAGATCTGAGTATGTAGTTTTTGACCTTATATGGAACCTCCTATCTGAAAATTTGAAAATTCTTAAAAAATTTGACCAAAATCTTGATGTCCCCAATCCTATGTTTTGTATGTTTTTTCCACGTGTCTTGACATCCAATGTATCCCTGCAGAGTTTGGTGAAGATCTGAGTATGTCGTTTTTGACCTTATCTGGAACATCCTTTCTGAAAATTTGAAAATTCTTAAAAAATTCGTCCAAAATCTTGATGTCTCCAATCTCTTGTTTTGTACGTTTTTTCCACGTGTCTTGACATCCAATGTATCCCTGCAATGTTTGGTGAAGATCTAAGTATGTAGTTTTTGACCTTATATGGAACCTCCTATCTGAAAATTTGAAAATTCTTAAAAAATTTGACCAAAATCTTGATATCCCCAATCCTATGTTTTGTATGTTTTTTCCACGTGTCTTGACATCCAATGTATCCCTGCAAAGTTTGGTGAAGATCTGAGTATGTAGTTTTTGACCTTATCTGGAACATCCCATCTGAAAATTTGAAAATTCTTAAAAAATCCGTCCAAAATCTTGATGACCCCAATCCCTTGTTTTGTACGTTTTTTCCACGTGTCTTGACATCCAATGTATCCCTGCAAAGTTTGGTGAAGATCTGAGTATGTAGTTTTTGACCTTATCTGGAACCTCCTATCTGAAAATTTGAAAATTTTTAAAAAATTCGTCCAAAATCTTGATGTCTCCAATCCCTTGTTTTGTACGTTTTTTCCACGTGCCTTGACATCCAATGTATCCCTGCAATGTTTGGTGAAGATCTGAGTATGTAGTTTTTGACCTTATATGGAACCTCCTATCTGAAAATTTGAAAATTCTTAAAAAATTTGACCAAAATCTTGATGTCTCCAATCTCTTGTTTTGTACGTTTTTTCCACGTGTCTTGACATCCAATGTATCCCTGCAATATTTGGTGAAGATCTGAGTATGTTGTTTTTGACCTTATCTGGAACCTCCCATCTGAAAATTTGAAAATTCATAAAAAATCCGTCCAAAATCTTGATGACCCCAATCCTATGTTTTGTATGTTTTTTCCACGTGTCTTGACATCCAATGTATCCCTGAAAAGTTTGGTGAAGATCTGAGTATGTCGTTTTTGACCTTATCTGGAACATCCTTTCTGAAAATTTGAAAATTCTTAAAAAATTCGTCCAAAATCTTGATGTCTCCAATCTCTTGTTTTGTACGTTTTCCCACGTGTCTTGACATCCAATGTATCCCTGCAAAGTTTGGTGAAGATCTGAGTATGTAGTTTTTGACCTTATCTAGAACCTCCTATCTGAATATTTGAAAATTTTGAAAAAATTCGTCCAAAATCTTGATGTCTCCAATCTCTTGTTTTGTACGTTTTTTCCACGTGTCTTGACATCCAATGTATCCCTGCAATGTTTGGTGAAGGTCTGAGTATGTAGTTTTTGACCTTATATGGAACCTCCTATCTGAAAATTTGAAAATTCTCAAAAAATTTGACCAAAACCTTGATGTCCCCAATCCTATGTTTTCTATGTTTTTTCCACGTGTCTTGACATCCAATGTATCCCTGAAAAGTTTGGTGAAGATCTGAGTATGTCGTTTTTGACGTTATCTGGAACATCTTTTCTGAAAATTTGAAAATTCTTAAAAAATTCGTCCAAAATCTTGATGTCTCCAATCTCTTGTTTTGTACGTTTTTTCCACGTGTCTTGACATCCAATGTATCCCTGCAAAGTTTGGTGAAGATCTGAGTATGTAGTTTTTGACCTTATCTGGAACCTCCTTTCTGAAAATTTGAAAATTCTTAAAAAATTCGTCCAAAATCTTGATGTCTCCAATCCCTTGTTTTGTACGTTTTTTCCACGTGTCTTGACATCCAATGTATTCCTGCAAAGTTTGGTGAAGATCTGAGTATGTCGTTTTTGACCTTATCTGGGACCTCCCATCTGAAAATTTGAAAATTCTTAAAAAATCCGTCCAAAATCTTGATGACCCCAATCTCTTGTTTTGTACGTTTTTTCCACGTGTCTTGACATCCAATGTATCCCTGCAAAGTTTGGTGAAGATCTGAGCATGTAGTTTTTGACCTTATCTGGAACCTACTTTCTGAAAATTTGAATATTCTTAAAAAATTCGTCCAAAATCTTGATGTCCCTAATCCTATGTTTTGTATGTTTTTTCCACGTGTCTTGACATCCAATGTATCCCTGCAAAGTTTGGTGAAGATCTGAGTATGTCGTTTTTGACCTTATCTGGAACCTACTTTCTGAAAATTTGAATATTTTTAAAAAATTCGTCCAAAATCTTGATGTCTCCAATCTCTTGTTTTGTACGTTTTTTCCACGTGTCTTGACATCCAATGTATCCCTGCAAAGTTTGGTGAAGATCTGAGTGTGTCGTTTTTGACCTTATCTGGAACCTCCCATCTGAAAATTTGAAAATTCTTAAAAAATCCGTCCAAAATCTTGATGACCCCAATCTCTTGTTTTGTACGTTTTTTCCACGTGTCTTGACATCCAATGTATCCCTGCAAAGTTTGGTGAAGATCTGAGTATGTAGTTTTTGACCTTATATGGAACCTCCTATCTGAAAATTTGAAAATTCTTAAAAAAAACGACCAAAATCTTGATGTCCCGAATCTCTTGTTTTGTACGTTTTTTCCACGTGTCTTGACATCCAATGTATCCCTGCAAAGTTTGGTGAAGATCTGAGTATGTAGTTTTTGACCTTATCTGGAACCTACTTTCTGAAAATTTGAAAATTCTTAAAAAATTCGTCCAAAATCTTGATGTCCCCAATCCTATGTTCTGTTCGTTTTTTCCACGTGTCTTGACATCCAATGTATCCCTGCAAAGTTTGGTGAAGATCTGAGTATGTAGTTTTTGACCTTATATGGAACCTCCTATCTGAAAATTTGAAAATTCTTAAAAAATTCGTCCAAAATCTTGATATCTCCAATCTCTTGTTTTGTACGTTTTTTCCACGTGTCTTGACATCCAATGTATCCCTGCAATGTTTGGTGAAGATCTAAGTAAGTAGTTTTTGACCTTATATGGAACCTCCTATCTGAAAATTTGAAAATTCTTAAAAAATTCGACCAAAATTTTGATGTCCCCAATCCTATGTCTTGTATGTTTTTTCCACGTGTCTTGACATCCAATGTATTCCTGCAAAGTTTGGTGAAGATCTGAGTATGTAGTTTTTGACCTTATATGGAACATCCTATCTGAAAATCTGAAAATTCTTAAAAAATTCGACCAAAATCTTTATGTCCCCAATCCTATGTTTTGTATGTTTTTTCCACGTGTCTTGACATCCAATGTATCCCTGCAAAGTTTGGTGGAGATCTGAGTATGTAGTTTTTGACCTTTAATGAAACCTCCTATCTGAAAATTTGAATATTCTTAAAAAATTCGTCCAAAATCTTGATGTCTCCAATCTCTTGTTTTGTACGTTTTTTCCACGTGTCTTGACATCCAATGTATCCCTGCAAAGTTTGGTGAAGATCTGAGTATGTAGTTTTTGACCTTATATGGAACCTCCTATCTGAAAATTTGAAAATTCTTAAAAAATTCGACCAAAATCTTGATGTCCCCAATCCTATGTATTGTATGTTTTTTCCACGTGTCTTGACATCCAATGTATCCCTGCAAAGTTTGGTGGAGATCTGAGTATGTAGTTTTTGACCTTATATGAAACCTCCTATCTGAAAATTTGAATATTCTTAAAAAATTCGTCCAAAATCTTGATGTCTCCAATCTCTTGTTTTGTACGTTTTTTCCACGTGTCTTGACATCCAATGTATCCCTGCAAAGTTTGGTGAAGATCTGAGTATGTAGTTTTTGACCTTATCTGGAACCTCCTTTCTGAAAATTTGAAAATTCTTAAAAAATTCGTCCAAAATCTTGATGTCTCCAATCCCTTGTTTTGTACGTTTTTTCCACGTGTCTTGACATCCAATGTATTCCTGCAAAGTTTGGTGAAGATCTGAGTATGTCGTTTTTGACCTTATCTGGGACCTCCCATCTGAAAATTTGAAAATTCTTAAAAAATCCGTCCAAAATCTTGATGACCCCAATCTCTTGTTTTGTACGTTTTTTCCACGTGTCTTGACATCCAATGTATCCCTGCAAAGTTTGGTGAAGATCTGAGCATGTAGTTTTTGACCTTATCTGGAACCTACTTTCTGAAAATTTGAATATTCTTAAAAAATTCGTCCAAAATCTTGATGTCCCTAATCCTATGTTTTGTATGTTTTTTCCACGTGTCTTGACATCCAATGTATCCCTGCAAAGTTTGGTGAAGATCTGAGTATGTCGTTTTTGACCTTATCTGGAACCTACTTTCTGAAAATTTGAATATTTTTAAAAAATTCGTCCAAAATCTTGATGTCTCCAATCTCTTGTTTTGTACGTTTTTTCCACGTGTCTTGACATCCAATGTATCCCTGCAAAGTTTGGTGAAGATCTGAGTGTGTCGTTTTTGACCTTATCTGGAACCTCCCATCTGAAAATTTGAAAATTCTTAAAAAATCCGTCCAAAATCTTGATGACCCCAATCTCTTGTTTTGTACGTTTTTTCCACGTGTCTTGACATCCAATGTATCCCTGCAAAGTTTGGTGAAGATCTGAGTATGTAGTTTTTGACCTTATATGGAACCTCCTATCTGAAAATTTGAAAATTCTTAAAAAAAACGACCAAAATCTTGATGTCCCGAATCTCTTGTTTTGTACGTTTTTTCCACGTGTCTTGACATCCAATGTATCCCTGCAAAGTTTGGTGAAGATCTGAGTATGTAGTTTTTGACCTTATCTGGAACCTACTTTCTGAAAATTTGAAAATTCTTAAAAAATTCGTCCAAAATCTTGATGTCCCCAATCCTATGTTCTGTTCGTTTTTTCCACGTGTCTTGACATCCAATGTATCCCTGCAAAGTTTGGTGAAGATCTGAGTATGTAGTTTTTGACCTTATATGGAACCTCCTATCTGAAAATTTGAAAATTCTTAAAAAATTCGTCCAAAATCTTGATATCTCCAATCTCTTGTTTTGTACGTTTTTTCCACGTGTCTTGACATCCAATGTATCCCTGCAATGTTTGGTGAAGATCTAAGTAAGTAGTTTTTGACCTTATATGGAACCTCCTATCTGAAAATTTGAAAATTCTTAAAAAATTCGACCAAAATTTTGATGTCCCCAATCCTATGTCTTGTATGTTTTTTCCACGTGTCTTGACATCCAATGTATTCCTGCAAAGTTTGGTGAAGATCTGAGTATGTAGTTTTTGACCTTATATGGAACATCCTATCTGAAAATCTGAAAATTCTTAAAAAATTCGACCAAAATCTTTATGTCCCCAATCCTATGTTTTGTATGTTTTTTCCACGTGTCTTGACATCCAATGTATCCCTGCAAAGTTTGGTGGAGATCTGAGTATGTAGTTTTTGACCTTTAATGAAACCTCCTATCTGAAAATTTGAATATTCTTAAAAAATTCGTCCAAAATCTTGATGTCTCCAATCTCTTGTTTTGTACGTTTTTTCCACGTGTCTTGACATCCAATGTATCCCTGCAAAGTTTGGTGAAGATCTGAGTATGTAGTTTTTGACCTTATATGGAACCTCCTATCTGAAAATTTGAAAATTCTTAAAAAATTCGACCAAAATCTTGATGTCCCCAATCCTATGTATTGTATGTTTTTTCCACGTGTCTTGACATCCAATGTATCCCTGCAAAGTTTGGTGGAGATCTGAGTATGTAGTTTTTGACCTTATATGAAACCTCCTATCTGAAAATTTGAATATTCTTAAAAAATTCGTCCAAAATCTTGATGTCTCCAATCTCTTGTTTTGTACGTTTTTTCCACGTGTCTTGACATCCAATGTATCCCTGCAAAGTTTGGTGAAGATCTGAGTATGTAGTTTTTGACCTTATCTGGAACCTCCCATCTGAAAATTTGAAAATTCCTAAAAAATCCGTCCAAAACCTTGATGACCCCAATCTCTTGTTTTTTACGTTTTTTCCACTTGTCTTGACATCCAATGCATTCCTGCAAAGTTTGGTGAAGATCTGAGTATGTCGTTTTTGACCTTATCTGGAACCTCCCATCTGAAAATTTGAAAATTCTTAAAAAATCCGTCCAAAATCTTGATGTCTCCAATCTCTTGTTTTGTACGTTTTTTCCACGTGTCTTGACATCCAATGTATCCCTGCAATGTTTGGTGAAGATCTGAGTATGTAGTTTTTGACCTTATATGGAACCTCCTATCTGAAAATTTGAAAATTCTTAAAAAATTTGACCAAAATCTTGATGACCCCAATCCTATGTTTTGTATGTTTTTTCCACGTGTCTTGACATCCAATGTATCCCTGCAGAGTTTGGTGAAGATCTGAGTATGTCGTTTTTGACCTTATCTGGAACATCCTTTCTGAAAATTTGAAAATTCTTAAAAAGTTCGTCCAAAATCTTGATGTCTCCAATCTCTTGTTTTGTACGTTTTTTCCACGTGTCTTGACATCCAATGTATCCCTGCAATGTTTGGTGAAGATCTAAGTATGTAGTTTTTGACCTTATATGGAACCTCCTATCTGAAAATTTGAAAATTCTTAAAAAATTTGACCAAAATCTTGATATCCCCAATCCTATGTTTTGTATGTTTTTTCCACGTGTCTTGACATCCAATGTATCCCTGCAAAGTTTGGTGAAGATCTGAGTATGTAGTTTTTGACCTTATCTGGAACATCCCATCTGAAAATTTGAAAATTCTTAAAAAAGCCGTCCAAAATCTTGATGACCCCAATCCCTTGTTTTGTACGTTTTTTCCACGTGTCTTGACATCCAATGTATCCCTGCAAAGTTTGGTGAAGATCTGAGTATGTAGTTTTTGACCTTATCTGGAACCTCCTATCTGAAAATTTGAAAATTTTTAAAAAATTCGTCCAAAATCTTGATGTCTCCAATCTCTTGTTTTGTACGTTTTTTCCACGTGTCTTGACATCCAATGTATCCCTGCAATATTTGGTGAAGATCTGAGTATGTAGTTTTTGACCTTATCTGGAACCTCCCATCTGAAAATTTGAAAATTCCTAAAAAATCCGTCCAAAATCTTGATGACCCCAATCCTATGTTTTGTATGTTTTTTCCACGTGTCTTGACATCCAATGTATCCCTGAAAAGTTTGGTGAAGATCTGAGTATGTCGTTTTTGACCTTATCTGGAACATCCTTTCTGAAAATTTGAAAATTCTTAAAAAATTCGTCCAAAATCTTGATGTCTCCAATCTCTTGTTTTGTACGTTTTCCCACGTGTCTTGACATCCAATGTATCCCTGCAAAGTTTGGTGAAGATCTGAGTATGTAGTTTTTGACCTTATCTAGAACCTCCTATCTGAATATTTGAAAATTTTGAAAAAATTCGTCCAAAATATTGATGTCTCCTATCTCTTGTTTTGTACGTTTTTTCCACGTGTCTTGACATCCAATGTATCCCTGCAATGTTTGGTGAAGGTCTGAGTATGTAGTTTTTGACCTTATATGGAACCTCCTATCTGAAAATTTGAAAATTCTCAAAAAATTTGACCAAAATCTTGATGTCCCCAATCCTATGTTTTCTATGTTTTTTCCACGTGTCTTGACATCCAATGTATCCCTGAAAAGTTTGGTGAAGATCTGAGTATGTCGTTTTTGACGTTATCTGGAACATCTTTTCTGAAAATTTGAAAATTCTTAAAAAATTCGTCCAAAATCTTGATGTCTCCAATCTCTTGTTTTGTACGTTTTTTCCACGTGTCTTGACATCCAATGTATCCCTGCAAAGTTTGGTGAAGATCTGAGTATGTAGTTTTTGACCTTATCTGGAACCTCCTTTCTGAAAATTTGAAAATTCTTAAAAAATTCGTCCAAAATCTTGATGTCTCCAATCCCTTGTTTTGTACGTTTTTTCCACGTGTCTTGACATCCAATGTATTCCTGCAAAGTTTGGTGAAGATCTGAGTATGTCGTTTTTGACCTTATCTGGGACCTCCCATCTGAAAATTTGAAAATTCTTAAAAAATCCGTCCAAAATCTTGATGACCCCAATCTCTTGTTTTGTACGTTTTTTCCACGTGTCTTGATATCCAATGTATCCCTGCAAAGTTTGGTGAAGATCTGAGTATGTAGTTTTTGACCTTATCTGGAACCTACTTTCTGAAAATTTGAATATTCTTAAAAAATTCGTCCAAAATCTTGATGTCCCTAATCCTATGTTTTGTATGTTTTTTCCACGTGTCTTGACATCCAATGTATCCCTGCAAAGTTTGGTGAAGATCTGAGTATGTCGTTTTTGACCTTATCTGGAACCTACTTTCTGAAAATTTGAATATTTTTAAAAAATTCGTCCAAAATCTTGATGTCTCCAATCTCTTGTTTTGTACGTTTTTTCCACGTGTCTTGACATCCAATGTATCCCTGCAAAGTTTGGTGAAGATCTGAGTGTGTCGTTTTTGACTTTATCTGGAACCTCCCATCTGAAAATTTGAAAATTCTTAAAAAATCCGTCCAAAATCTTGATGACCCCAATCTCTTGTTTTGTACGTTTTTTCCACGTGTCTTGACATCCAATGTATCCCTGCAAAGTTTGGTGAAGATCTGAGTATGTAGTTTTTGACCTTATATGGAACCTCCTATCTGAAAATTTGAAAATTCTTAAAAAAAACGACCAAAATCTTGATGTCCCGAATCTTATGTTTTGTATGTTTTTCCACGTGTCTTGACATCCAATGTATTCCTGCAAAGTTTGGTGAAGATCTGAGTATGTCGTTTTTGACCTTATCTGGGACCTCCCATCTGAAAATTTGAAAATTCTTAAAAAATCCGTCCAAAATCTTGATGACCCCAATCTCTTGTTTTGTACGTTTTTTCCACGTGTCTTGACATCCAATGTATCCCTGCAAAGTTTGGTGAAAATCTGAGTATGTAGTTTTTGACCTTATATGAAACCTCCTATCTGAAAATTTGAAAATTCTTAAAAAATTCGACCAAAATCTTGATGTCCCCAACCCTATGTTTTGTATGTTTTTTCCACGTGTCTTGACATCCAATGTATCCCTGCAAAGTTTGGTGAAGATCTGAGTATGTCGTTTTTGACCTTATCTGGAACCTACTTTCTGAAAATTTGAATATTCTTAAAAAATTCGTCCAAAATCTTGATGTCTCCAATCTCTTGTTTTGTACGTTTTTTCCACGTGTCTTGACATCCAATGTATCCCTGCAAAGTTTGGTGAAGATCTGAGTATGTAGTTTTTGACCTTATCTGGAACTTCCCAACTGAAAATTTGAAAATTCCTAAAAAATCCGTCCAAAATCTTGATGACCCCAATCTCTTGTTTTGTACGTTTTTTCCACGTGTCTTGACATCCAATGTATCCCTGCAAAGTTTGGTGAAGATCTGAGTATGTCGTTTTTGACCTTATCTGGAACCTCCCATCTGAAAATTTGAAAATTCTTAAAAAAATCGTCGAAAATCTTGATGTCTCCAATCTCTTGTTTTGTACGTTTTTTCCACGTTTCTTCACATGCAAAGTATCCCTGCAAGGTTTGGTGAAGATCTGAGTATGTAGTTTTTGACCTTATCTGGAACTTCCTATCTGAAAATTTGAAAATTTTGAAAAAATTCGTCCAAAATCTTGATGTCTCCAATCCTATGTTTTGTATGTTTTTTCCACGTGTCTTGACATCCAATGTATCCCTGCAAAGTTTGGTGAAGATCCGATATGTAGTTTTTGACCTTATCTGGAACCTCCTATCTGAAAATTTGAAAATTTTGAAAAAATTCGTCCAAAATCTTGATGTCTCCAATCTCTTGTTTTGTACGTTTTTTCCACGTGTCTTGATATCCAATGTATCCCTGCAATGTTTGGTGAAGATCTGAGTATGTAGTTTTTGACATTATATGGAACCTCCTATCTGAAAATTTGAAAATTCTTAAAAAATTTGACCAAAATCTTGATGTCCCCAATCCTATGTTTTGTATGTTTTTTCCACGTGTCTTGACATCCAATGTATCCCTGAAAAGTTTGGTGAAGATCTGAGTATGTCGTTTTTGACCTTATCTGGAACATCCTTTCTGAAAATTTGAAAATTCTTAAAAAATTCGTCCAAAATCTTGATGTCTCCAATCTCTTGTTTTGTACGTTTTTTCCACGTGTCTTGACATCCAATGTATCCCTGCAAAGTTTGGTGAAGATCTGAGTGTGTCGTTTTTGACCTTATCTGGAACCTCCCATCTGAAAATTTGAAAATTCTTAAAAAATTCTTCCAAAATCTTGATGACCCCAATCTCTTGTTTTGTACGTTTTTTCCACGTGTCTTGACATCCAATGTATCCCTGCAAAGTTTGGTGAAGATCTGAGTATGTAGTTTTTGACCTTATATGGAACCTACTTTCTAAAAATTTGAATATTCTTAAAAAATTCGTCCAAAATCTTGATGTCCCTAACCCTACGTTTTGTATGTTTTTTCCACGTGTCTTGACATCCAATGTATCCCTGCAAAGTTTGGTGAAGATCTGAGTATGTCGTTTTTGACCTTATCTGGAACCTCCTATCTGAAAATTTGAATATTCTTAAAAAATTCGTCCAAAATCTTGATGTCTCCAATCTCTTGTTTTGTACGTTTTTTCCAGGTGTCTTGACATCCAATGTATCCCTGCAAAGTTTGGTGAAGATCTGAGTATGTAGTTTTTGACCTTATCTGGAACCTCCCATCTGAAAATTTGAAAATACCTAAAAAATCCGTCCAAAATCTTGATGACCCCAATCTCTTGTTTTGTACGTTTTTTCCACGTGTCTTGACATCCAATGTATCCCTGCAAAGTTTGGTGAAGATCTGAGTATGTCGTTTTTGACCTGATCTGGAACCTCCCATCTGAAAATTTGAAAATTCTTGAAAAATTCGTCGAAAATCTTGATGTCTCCAATCTCTTGTTTTGTACGTTTTTTCTACGTGTCTTGACATGCAAAGTATCCCTGCAAAGTTTGGCGAAGATCTGAGTTTTTGACCTTATCTGGAACCTCCTATCTGAAAATTTGAAAATTCCTAAAAAATTCGTCCAAAATCTTGATGTCTCCAATCTCTTGTTTTGTACGTTTTTTCCACGTGTCTTGACATCCAATGTAACTCTGCAATGTTTGGTGAAGATCTGAGTATGTAGTTTTTGACCTTATATGGAACATCCTATCTGAAAATTTGAAAATTCTTAAAAACTTTGACCAAAATCTCGATATCCCCAATCCTATGTTTTGTATGTTTTTTCCACGTGTCTTGACATCCAATGTATCCCTGCAAAGTTTAGTGAAGATCCGAGTATGTAGTTTTTGACCTTATCTGGAACCTCCTATCAGAAAATTTGAAAATTTTGAAAAAATTCGTCCAAAATCTTGATGTCTCCAATCCTATGTTTTGTACGTTTTTTCCACGTGTCTTGAAATCCAATGTATCCCTGCAATGTTTGGTGAAGATCTGAGTATGAAGTTTTTGACCTTATATGGAACCTCCTATCTGAAAATTTGAAAATTCTTAAAAAATTTGACCAAAATCTTGATATCCCCAATCCTATGTTTTGTATGTTTTTTCCACGTGTCTTGACATCCAATGTATCTCTGCAAAGTTTGGTGAAGATCTGAGTATGCAGTTTTTGACCTTATCTGGAACCTGCTATCTGAAAATTTGAAAATTTTTAAAAAATTCGTCCAAAATCATGATGTCTCCAATCTCTTGTTTTGTACGTTTTTTCCACGTGTCTTGACATCCAATGTATCCCTGCAATGTTTGGTGAAGATCTGAGTATGTAGTTTTTGACCTTATATGGAACCTCCTATCTGAAAATTTGAAAATTCTTAAAAAATTTGACCAAAATCTTGATGTCCCCAATCCTATGTTTTCTATGTTTTTTCCACGTGTCTTGACATCCAATGTATCCCTGCAAAGTTTGGTGAAGATCTGAGTATGTCGTTTTTGACCTTATCTGGAACATCCTTTCTGAAAATTTGAAAATTCTTAAAAAATTCGTCCAAAATCTTGATGTCTCCAATCTCTTGTTTTGTACGTTTTTTCCACGTGTCTTGACATCCAATGTATCCCTGCAAAGTTTGGTGAAGATCTGAGTATGTAGTTTTTGACCTTATATGGAACCTCCTTTCTGAAAATTTGAAAATTCTTAAAAAATTCGTCCAAAATCTTGATGTCTCCAATCTCTTGTTTTGTACGTTTTTTCCACGTGTCTTGACATCCAATGTATCCCTGCAAAGTTTGGTGAAGATCTGAGTATGTAGTTTTTGACCTTATATGGAACCTCCTTTCTGAAAATTTGAAAATTCTTAAAAAATTCGTCCAAAATCTTGATGTCACCAATCCTATGTTTTGTACGTTTTTTCAACGTGTCTTGACATGCAAAGTATCCCTGCAAAGTTTGGTGAAGATCTGAGTATGTAGTTTTTGACCTTATCTGGAACCTCCTATCTGAAAATTTGAAAATTCTTAAAAAATTCGACCAACATCTTGATGTCCCGAATCTTACGTTTTGTATGTTTTTCCACGTGTCTTGACATCCAATGTATTCCTGCAAAGTTTGGTGAAGATCTGAGTATGTCGTTTTTGACCTTATCTGGAACCTCCCATCTGAAAATTTGAAAATTCTTAAAAAATCCGTCAAAAATCTTGATGACCCCAATCTCTTGTATTGTACGTTCTTTCCACGTGTCTTGACATCCAATGTATCCCTGCAAAGTTTGGTGAAGATCTGAGTATGTAGTTTTTGACCTTATATGGAACCTCCTATCTGAAATCTTGAAAATTCTTAAAAAATTCGACCAAAATCTTGATGTCTCCAATCTCTTGTTTTGTACGTTTTTTCCACGTGTCTTGACATCCAATGTATCCCTGCAAAGTTTGGTGAAGATCTGAGTATGTAATTTTTGACCTTATATGGAACCTCCTTTCTGAAAATTTGAAAATTCTTAAAAAATTCGTCCAAAATCTTGATGTCTACAATCCCTTGTTTTGTACGTTTTTTCCACGTGTCTTGACATCCAATGTATCCCTGCAAAGTTTGGTGAAGATCTGAGTATGTCGTTTTTGACCTTATCTGGAACCTCCCATCTGAAAATTTGAAAATTCTTAAAAAATCCGTCCAAAATCTTGATGTCTCCAATCTCTTGTTTTGTACGTTTTTTCCACGTGTCTTGACATCCAATGTATCCCTGCAAAGTTTGGTGAAGATCTGAGTATGTAGTTTTTGACCTTATATGGAACCTCCTATCTGAAAATTTGAAAATTCTTAAAAAATTCGACCAAAATCTTGATGTCCCCAACCCTATGTTTTGTATGTTTTTTCCACGTGTCTTGACATCCAATGTATCCCTGCAAAGTTTGGTGAAGATCTGAGTATGTCGTTTTTGACCTTATCTGGAACCTACTTTCTGAAAATTTGAATATTCTTAAAAAATTCGTCCAAAATCTTGATGTCTCCAATCTCTTGTTTTGTACGTTTTTTCCACGTGTCTTGACATCCAATGTATCCCTGCAAAGTTTGGTGAAGATCTGAGTATGTAGTTTTTGACCTTATCTGGAACCTCCCATCTGAAAATTTGAAAATTCCTAAAAAATCCGTCCAAAATCTTGATGACCCCAATCTCTTGTTTTGTACGTTTTTTCCACGTGTCTTGACATCCAATGTATCCCTGCAAAGTTTGGTGAAGATCTGAGTATGTCGTTTTTGACCTTATCTGGAACCTCCCATCTGAAAATTTGAAAATTCTTAAAAAATTCGTCGAAAATCTTGATGTCTCCAATCTCTTGTTTTGTACGTTTTTTCCACGTGTCTTGACATGCAAAGTATCCCTGCAAGGTTTGGTGAAGATCTGAGTATGTAGTTTTTGACCTTATCTGGAACCTCCTATCTGAAAATTTGAAAATTTTGAAAAAATTCGTCCAAAATCTTGATGTCTCCAATCCTATGTTTTGTATGTTTTTTCCACGTGTCTTGACATCCAATGTATCCCTGCAAACTTTGGTGAAGATCCGATATGTAGTTTTTGACCTTATCTGGAACCTCCTATCTGAAAATTTGAATATTTTGAAAAAATTCGTCCAAAATCTTGATGTCTCCAATCTCTTGTTCTGTACGATTTTTCCACGTGTCTTGACATCCAATGTATCCCTGCAATGTTTGGTGAAGATCTGAGTATGTAGTTTTTGACATTATATGGAACCTCCTATCTGAAAATTTGAAAATTCTTAAAAAATTTGACCAAAATCTTGATGTCCCCAATCCTATGTTTTGTATGTTTTTTCCACGTGTCTTGACATCCAATGTATCCCTGAAAAGTTTGGTGAAGATCTGAGTATGTCGTTTTTGACCTTATCTGGAACATCCTTTCTGAAAATTTGAAAATTCTTAAAAAATTCGTCCAAAATCTTGATGTCTCCAATCTCTTGTTTTGTACGTTTTTTCCACGTGTCTTGACATCCAATGTATCCCTGCAAAGTTTGGTGAAGATCTGAGTGTGTCGTTTTTGACCTTATCTGGAACCTCCCATCTGAAAATTTGAAAATTCTTAAAAAATCCGTCCAAAATCTTGATGTCCCCAATCTCTTGTTTTGTACGTTTTTTCCACGTGTCTTGACATGCAAAGTATCCCTGCAAAGTTTGGCGAAGATCTGAGTTTTTGACCTTATCTGGAACCTCCTATCTGAAAATTTGAATATTCTTAAAAAATTCGTCCAAAATCTTGATGTCTCCAATCTCTTGTTTTGTACGTTTTTTCCACGTGTCTTGACATCCAATGTATCCCTGCAAAGTTTGGTGAAGATCTGAGTATGTAGTTTTTGACCTTATCTGGAACCTCCCATCTGAAAATTTGAAAATTCCTAAAAAATCCGTCCAAAATCTTGATGACCCCAATCTCTTGTTTTGTACGTTTTTTCCACGTGTCTTCACATCCAATGTATCCCTGCAAAGTTTGGTGAAGATCTGAGTATGTCGTTTTTGACCTGATCTGGAACCTCCCATCTGAAATTTTGAAAATTCTTGAAAAATTCGTCGAAAATCTTGATGTCTCCAATCTCTTGTTTTGTACGTTTTTTCCACGTGTCTTGACATGCAAAGTATCCCTGCAAAGTTTGGCGAAGATCTGAGTTTTTGACCTTATCTGGAACCTCCTATCTGAAAATTTGAAAATTCCTAAAAAATTCGTCCAAAATCTTGATGTCTCCAATCTCTTGTTTTGTACGTTTTTTCCACGTGTCTTGACATCCAATGTAACTCTGCAATGTTTGGTGAAGATCTGAGTATGTAGTTTTTGACCTTATATGGAACATCCTATCTGAAAATTTGAAAATTCTTAAAAAATTTGACCAAAATCTCGATATCCCCAATCCTATGTTTTGTATGTTTTTTCCACGTGTCTTGACATCCAATGTATCCCTGCAAAGTTTGGTGAAGATCCGAGTATGTAGTTTTTGACCTTATCTGGAACCTCCTATCAGAAAATTTGAAAATTTTGAAAAAATTCGTCCAAAATCTTGATGTCTCCAATCCTATGTTTTGTACGTTTTTTCCACGTGTCTTGAAATCCAATGTATCCCTGCAATGTTTGGTGAAGATCTGAGTATGAAGTTTTTGACCTTATATGGAACCTCCTATCTGAAAATTTGAAAATTCTTAAAAAATTTGACCAAAATCTTGATATCCCCAATCCTATGTTTTGTATGTTTTTTCCACGTGTCTTGACATCCAATGTATCTCTGCAAAGTTTGGTGAAGATCTGAGTATGTAGTTTTTGACCTTATCTGGAACCTCCTATCTGAAAATTTGAAAATTTTTAAAAAATTCGTCCAAAATCTTGATGTCTCCAATCTCTTGTTTTGTACGTTTTTTCCACGTGTCTTGACATCCAATGTATCCCTGCAATGTTTGGTGAAGATCTGAGTATGTAGTTTTTGACCTTATATGGAACCTCCTATCTGAAAATTTGAAAATTCTTAAAAAATTTGACCAAAATCTTGATGTCCCCAATCCTATGTTTTCTATGTTTTTTCCACGTGTCTTGACATCCAATGTATCCCTGCAAGGTTTGGTGAAGATCTGAGTATGTCGTTTTTGACCTTATCTGGAACATCCTTTCTGAAAATTTGAAAATTCTTAAAAAATTCGTCCAAAATCTTGATGTCTCCAATCTCTTGTTTTGTACGTTTTTCCCACGTGTCTTGACATCCAATGTATCCCTGCAAAGTTTGGTGAAGATCTGAGTATGTAGTTTTTGACCTTATCTAGAACCTCCTATCTGAATATTTGAAAATTTTGAAAAAATTCGTCCAAAATCTTGATGTCTCCAATCTCTTGTTTTGTACGTTTTTTCAACGTGTCTTGACATCCAATGTATCCCTGCAAAGTTTGGTGAAGATCTGAGTATGTCGTTTTTGACCTTATCTGGAACCTCCCATCTGAAAATTTGAAAATTCTTAAAAAATTCGTCGAAAATCTTGATGTCTCCAATCTCTTGTTTTGTACGTTTTTTCCACGTGTCTTGACATGCAAAGTATCCCTGCAAGGTTTGGTGAAGATCTGAGTATGTAGTTTTTGACCTTATCTGGAACCTCCTATCTGAAAATTTGAAAATTTTGAAAAAATTCGTCCAAAATCTTGATGTCTCCAATCCTATGTTTTGTATGTTTTTTCCACGTGTCTTGACATCCAATGTATCCCTGCAAAGTTTGGTCAAGATCCGATATGTAGTTTTTGACCTTATCTGGAACCTCCTATCTGAAAATTTGAATATTTTGAAAAAATTCGTCCAAAATCTTGATGTCTCCAATCTCTTGTTCTGTACGTTTTTTCCACGTGTCTTGACATCCAATGTATCCCTGCAATGTTTGGTGAAGATCTGAGTATGTAGTTTTTGACATTATATGGAACCTCCTATCTGAAAATTTGAAAATTCTTAAAAAATTTGACCAAAATCTTGATGTCCCCAATCCTATGTTTTGTATGTTTTTTCCACGTGTCTTGACATCCAATGTATCCCTGAAAAGTTTGGTGAAGATCTGAGTATGTCGTTTTTGACCTTATCTGGAACATCCTTTCTGAAAATTTGAAAATTCTTAAAAAATTCGTCCAAAATCTTGATGTCTCCAATCTCTTGTTTTGTACGTTTTTTCCACGTGTCTTGACATCCAATGTATCCCTGCAAAGTTTGGTGAAGATCTGAGTGTGTCGTTTTTGACCTTATCTGGAACCTCCCATCTGAAAATTTGAAAATTCTTAAAAAATCCGTCCAAAATCTTGATGTCCCCAATCTCTTGTTTTGTACGTTTTTTCCACGTGTCTTGACATCCAATGTATCCCTGCAAAGTTTGGTGAAGATCTGAGTATGTAGTTTTTGACCTTATATGGAACCTACTTTCTAAAAATTTGAATATTCTTAAAAAATTCGTCCAAAATCTTGATGTCCCTAACCCTATGTTTTGTATGTTTTTTCCACGTGTCTTGACATCCAATGTATCCCTGCAAAGTTTGGTGAAGATCTGAGTATGTCGTTTTTGACCTTATCTGGAACCTCCTATCTGAAAATTTGAATATTCTTAAAAAATTCGTCCAAAATCTTGATGTCTCCAATCTCTTGTTTTGTACGTTTTTTCCACGTGTCTTGACATCCAATGTATCCCTGCAAAGTTTGGTGAAGATCTGAGTATGTAGTTTTTGACCTTATCTGGAACCTCCCATCTGAAAATTTGAAAATTCCTAAAAAATCCGTCCAAAATCTTGATGACCCCAATCTCTTGTTTTGTACGTTTTTTCCACGTGTCTTGACATCCAATGTATCCCTGCAAAGTTTGGTGAAGATCTGAGTATGTCGTTTTTGACCTGATCTGGAACCTCCCATCTGAAATTTTGAAAATTCTTGAAAAATTCGTCGAAAATCTTGATGTCTCCAATCTCTTGTTTTGTACGTTTTTTCCACGTGTCTTGACATGCAAAGTATCCCTGCAAAGTTTGGCGAAGATCTGAGTTTTTGACCTTATCTGGAACCTCCTATCAGAAAATTTGAAAATTCCTAAAAAATTCGTCCAAAATCTTGATGTCTCCAATCTCTTGTTTTGTACGTTTTTTCCACGTGTCTTGACATCCAATGTAACTCTGCAATGTTTGGTGAAGATCTGAGTATGTAGTTTTTGACCTTATATGGAACATCCTATCTGAAAATTTGAAAATTCTTAAAAAATTTGACCAAAATCTCGATATCCCCAATCCTATGTTTTGTATGTTTTTTCCACGTGTCTTGACATCCAATGTATCCCTGCAAAGTTTGGTGAAGATCCGAGTATGTAGTTTTTGACCTTATCTGGAACCTCCTATCAGAAAATTTGAAAATTTTGAAAAAATTCGTCCAAAATCTTGATGTCTCAAATCCTATGTTTTGTACGTTTTTTCCACGTGTCTTGAAATCCAATGTATCCCTGCAATGTTTGGTGAAGATCTGAGTATGAAGTTTTTGACCTTATATGGAACCTCCTATCTGAAAATTTGAAAATTCTTAAAAAATTTGACCAAAATCTTGATATCCCCAATCCTATGTTTTGTATGTTTTTTCCACGTGTCTTGACATCCAATGTATCTCTGCAAAGTTTGGTGAAGATCTGAGTATGTAGTTTTTGACCTTATCTGGAACCTCCTATCTGAAAATTTGAAAATTTTTAAAAAATTCGTCCAAAATCTTGATGTCTCCAATCTCTTGTTTTGTACGTTTTTTCCACGTGTCTTGACATCCAATGTATCCCTGCAATGTTTGGTGAAGATCTGAGTATGTAGTTTTTGACCTTATATGGAACCTCCTATCTGAAAATTTGAAAATTCTTAAAAAATTTGACCAAAATCTTGATGTCCCCAATCCTATGTTTTCTATGTTTTTTCCACGTGTCTTGACATCCAATGTATCCCTGCAAAGTTTGATGAAGATCTGAGTATGTCGTTTTTGACCTTATCTGGAACATCCTTTCTGAAAATTTGAAAATTCTTAAAAAATTCGTCCAAAATCTTGATGTCTCCAATCTCTTGTTTTGTACGTTTTTCCCACGTGTCTTGACATCCAATGTATCCCTGCAAAGTTTGGTGAAGATCTGAGTATGTAGTTTTTGACCTTATCTAGAACCTCCTATCTGAATATTTGAAAATTTTGAAAAAATTCGTCCAAAATCTTGATGTCTCCAATCTCTTGTTTTGTACGTTTTTTCAACGTGTCTTGACATCCAATGTATCCCTGCAATGTTTGGTGAAGGTCTGAGTATGTAGTTTTTGACCTTATATGGAACCTCCTATCTGAAAATTTGAAAATTCTTAAAAAATTTGACCAAAATCTTGATGTCCCCAATCCTATGTTTTCTATGTTTTTTCCACGTGTCTTGACATCCAATGTATCCCTGAAAAGTTTGGTGAAGATCTGAGTATGTCGTTTTTGACGTTATCTGGAACATCTTTTCTGAAAATTTGAAAATTCTTAAAAAATTCGTCCAAAATCTTGATGTCTCCAATCTCTTGTTTTGTACGTTTTTTCCACGTGTCTTGACATCCAATGTATCCCTGCAAAGTTTGGTGAAGATCTGAGTATGTTGTTTTTGACCTTATCTGGAACCTCCTTTCTGAAAATTTGAAAATTCTTAAAAAATCCGTCCAAAATCTTGATGACCCCAATCTCTTGTTTTGTACGTTTTTTCCACGTGTCTTGACATAAAATGTATCCCTGCAAAGTTTGGTGAAGATCTGAGTATGTAGTTTTTGACCTTATCTGGAACCTACTTTCTGAAAATTTGAATATTCTTAAAAAATTCGTCCAAAATCGTGATGTCCCTAATCCTATGTTTTGTATGTTTTTTCCACGTGTCTTGACATCCAATGTATCCCTGCAAAGTTTGGTGAAGATCTGAGTATGTCGTTTTTGACCTTATCTGGAACCTACTTTCTGAAAATTTGAATATTTTTAAAAAATTCGTCCAAAATCTTGATGTCTCCAATCTCTTGTTTTGTACGTTTTTTCCACGTGTCTTGACATCCAATGTATCCCTGCAAAGTTAGGTGAAGATCTGAGTGTGTCGTTTTTGACCTTATCTGGAACCTCCCATCTGAAAATTTGAAAATTCTTAAAAAATCCGTCCAAAATCTTGATGACCCCAATCTCTTGTTTTGTACGTTTTTTCCACGTGTCTTGACATCCAATGTATCCCTGCAAAGTTTGGTGAAGATCTGAGTATGTTGTTTTTGACCTTATATGGAACCTCCTATCTGAAAATTTGAAAATTCTTAAAAAAAAACGACCAAAATCTTGATGTCCCGAATCTTATGTTTTGTATGTTTTTTCCACGTGTCTTGACATCCAATGTATTCCTGCAAAGTTTGGTGAAGATCTGAGTATGTCGTTTTTGACCTTATCTGGGACCTCCCATCTGAAAATTTGAAAATTCTTAAAAAATCCGTCCAAAATCTTGATGACCCCAATCTCTTGTTTTGTACGTTTTTTCCACGTGTCTTGACATCCAATGTATCCCTGCATAGTTTGGTGAAGATCTGAGTATGTAGTTTTTGACCTTATATGGAACCTCCTATCTGAAAATTTGAAAATTCTTAAAAAATTCGTCCAAAATCTTGATGTCCCCAACCCTATGTTTTGTATGTTTTTTCCACGTGTCTTGACATCCAATGTATCCCTGCAAAGTTTGGTGAAGATCTGAGTATGTCGTTTTTGACCTTATCTGGAACCTACTTTCTGAAAATTTGAATATTCTTAAAAAATTCGTCCAAAATCTTGATGTCTCCAATCTCTTGTTTTGTACTTTTTTTCCACGTGTCTTGACATCCAATGTATCCCTGCAAAGTTTGGTGAAGATCTGAGTATTATGACGGTATCAGGATGAGTACCATCATAATGTGAATAATAAAATCATTTTTATTACTCGAAATTTACGATTTGAGGTCATATTTGGTAGTTTGTAATTGTAGAAAATTAATTTGCATCACCTTGGCTTTGATATAATTGAAGTACGTATGTAAATTGCACGTATTTAAAAATGTTTTATATCTCAGCGATGTAATTTGGGTTAGTGAAGTATCACGAAAATTGCCGATTTAGGCATAATCACATATATATTTGGTTTCAATAACTTTTATTTGCTCTTTTATTGTTATATGGGCACAAACATGTATTTAAAATGTATTATTAGCATGTACTAACCTTTTAAAATTAATTTTGGTTGATTTTCGACAAAAACTTACGATTTGCTAATATGAGCGCCTTGAAGAGTAATCCTAAACTTGAAAGTAATCCTAAACCTGTGAAACAGCCAACTCAGATAAAGGGAAAAATCTAAGTCGCGCACAAATAACCTTTTTCCCACCGAAATTGTAAAACTAAAAATAACTGAAAAAGGTGAAAATAAAATACATAAACATGTAATAGTATATTGTAATATCTATTTTATTATATCTAATTTATTTTACAAGCAATTTCATGCATAATATCTGTACAATTCTAAATTTGTCACTTGAAAAATATTCGCAAGTTTGTATTCTGTGTTAAATGTTGTAACAGTGTGAGTTTGGATACACTGCTTCATCTTTATGATCACGGATGACTGGAATGGAGTCACTAAATATTTCGGAGACATAAATTGGAAATATTTTATGTAAAACAACAAGATTGGTCCAGGAAAGGTGACTAAAATGTCACATATAGAGCAGTAACGGTTTTTCGATCTTCAGAAAGGCCGTGAAGAACCTAAAAAGTGAATTGGACATTAAAAGGTGACCGGTCCATAGGACATAAAAATGGCAGCCATCTTCTCGTGAAACTGAAATTTTAAGATAAGTATGAAACATGCATGTAGCTACATTAATGAAAGGCCTAGTTTGAAAATATACGTAATGTGTCTAAACTGAATGTGGAAAGTGTATTGAATTTATAAATGTACTTAATTTCTCTTGGATTCTACTGTTTATAATCGAGCGATTTGTGCCGACATTCCCGTTTAAAATCTACGCAAAATCGAAAGTGATTATACATGGTATTAAACTGACTTGAAATACAAAATGTGATAAAGAAATGTCAAACCTTAGTTGTTGAGGTGATTGTATGCTGAATATGATGTATGAACGTATACTTCGTATTTGTGAAATTTGATTATAATATACAGTTCTTTATTTCTTCACACGTGGTAATTTCTTTATTTATGCAAAAGGTAACACAGTTATTTGTAAGCTTAAGTTGACACATGAAAATTTGAATTGAACTTTTGGGCAGCTTATGAATTGAAATTTTAAAACAATTTTCTTTAATTTAATTTGAGAAATATATGACCTGCTGATCAATAAGCCGAGGAAAAATGTGTCATATATATAAGATTGATGAGACTCATGTTTAGTCTCAGTTACTATTAAAATAACTGAAGCTCATCTTGTTTCTTGACATAGGGAGTCAATTATTTAAGTAGTAGATTTCTGTATTTGTTTTGTTAATCTGTTTAAACACATTAACAATGACTGAAACTGTTGTGAGTAATATCACACTGGCGGACATTGTGAGGTTAATAAATGATCGAAATAGTAAAATTGACTCTGCTTTAAAAGTGCAAGCAGAACAAAATAGTAAATTAGTCACTGCTTTGCAGTTACAAAATAGTAAAATTGACTCTGCTTTACAAGTGCTAGCAGAACAAAATGGTGATATTAAGACTGCTTTGCAAGTGCAAGCAGATCAAAACAAAAAGGTGGACGCAGCTTTGCATGCATTAACCGAAGCAAGTAAAGCTCATACTAAGGAGTTTCAAGATCTAAAAAGAGAAATAAGTCAATTTAGAAATGAAGGTATAGTTGGAAATGACAAGTCAGTAAAAGATTTGCACGCTGTTGACAATGATGTGAATGTAGGTCTCGGAAACAATGAAAGTGAAAGTCAACCTAGTGTTACAAGTTGTACTTATGTACCACTTAACTACGGTAATAGCACGCATGTTTTAGGTGCAAGTACTAATTCAGAAACTGTTTGTGATCTCGATTATGATAAGGATGATACACGCATTGGTGATGTTTGCAAAAGTCATGAGAGTGAATATTTGATTAATCTACCTAACCTACTTACGCATTGTGCACGTACTGAGTATGTAGAAAATAAGTTAGAATCTAAGATTCCACATGTTAACGTAACTAGGTCACATGTGAACTTGAGAACTGAAAGTGTTCAGCAAAATGCATGTAACTTTAATTATAGTTATAGTGCAAGGTGCTTAGGTCTCGCATGCATATTAGTATACGATGTTAATTGTAACAGTTCAGTTAGTGATCGTTTATGGAATTTTAGTGCAAAACACAATTATGTTCATGATGGTATGGTAAGAATACTCAGATCACATGATGCAGATATGAAACATGGTAGTGATATCTCCATACAGCTTATCAGTAGTACATTTTCACATTTAGAAGTGAGTAATATGTCTACAGTAAATAAGACCTGTACACCTGATTTGATCGGCACAAGTCTTAGTTTAGTGAATTCTGCTGTTAACTCGCAGAGAGGTCTCTTGTATACATTGAGCTCTCACACTAATGATGAAAATCTTACGAACAACACTCTTGTAGTTATGAATGATAGTGTAGATTGTGGTAATCTCAAACAAAACGTGATCAGTCACAGAACTAGTTTGAATATTGACTTTGTACCAAACGACACTAAAACAATGTGCTGTTACAAAAGTACTCGTCCTGAAGTGAATGTTACTTGTGAGTATCTTAAGAATTGTTTGCATGGTAGATTTAGTAAGAGTATGAACAGGGTATTATTTCTTCGGAAATTACCGAAAGTCCAGTTGAGGCATAGATATTCAAAGTGTAATAAGGTAAAACTGAAATTTAGGACTAAGAGTGTTTTGTCTAACCGCACAGGTGCAAAACGAAAAATAGTAACACATCCTAAACATGTAAGAAAAAGAAGGTTCAGACCTAAATGTTTGAAATTATGGAGGAGACAAATTTCTCTTGATGCATTCTTTGCGTTCTCCTCTCATTCTTGTGCAATGACTGTCAGGTCATGCTTGATCATGCATCGTACACATGTACGCAAAAGACGTCGCAATGGTGTCATGAAGTTAAAGTTAACTTCACACTAGTAATGTCGTAGACTTACACTTAAGCATCGGATAACTTACCTTTAAGGTATCTTAACGAAGGCATTGTTGCAAGGTGCAGTCATGTCTTATTACATTTTACCTGATTGTGACATAAATTTTGGAAGGGTAAACAGTGCAACATGCATAGTGTTTATCGTTTAGGAGTAAGTTCAGAATTAAAGAATAATGAACTGAAAATGGTGTACATTCTTAGGGATTGTACATGTTGGTAAAAGGTATGTTATGTAACATACATAATTTTGTTAGTGTGTGAATATGAAACATGCAGTTTAGCATAATAGCTTTATTGCGTACATGTAATGTCTGATACTGGTGGTTAACCAGAATACTTTCAATATGACAGTATCGGTACATATCTTAATTTGAGAAATTGTGGATTGTGTAGCTATTAGTCATGTAGCTTGACATGCTGAGTCATGAATACAGTACAGTTTCAATTCTGGGATAAATCAACCACAAATGCAAACTGTAATATTGATAAATATTATCAGTTTGTTCATTCCGTGCTAATGAGGTTGGCCTATAATTGGTAGTATACCTCGTGCACTTCAAAAAATGAATGCATTTCGATAATTCTGTTTATCATACAATGCATTTGAGGTTAGCCCATTGTTGGTAGTATACCTCATACTTCTAAGATGATAATATGATATATTTGTAATGTTGTTAGCATGACATTGAAACTTGAAAAATATGAATTTTGTAGATCGGAAATTAAATTTTTGGGTCACATTATTACTTCGCAGGGGTATGAGAAAGATCCTAAGTATGTAGATTCTATTGTAAATCTGCCTGTGCCCAATTCAGTTAAGCAATTGCAAAAAATCTTAGGTTGTTTTAATTGGTTGAACGGTATCATTCGGAACTTAACCGTTTAATGAGAGTATTGTGCCTTGATAACCATGCAAAATGGCCACAGCAAGTAACCATGGCTTTGCATTGGTTAAACAATACAATCTCCTCACAAACTGGTTTCGCTCCAATAGAATTAAGGTTAAATAAAGAACCTAACCTACAAATAGGAAATGTCATATTTGATGATGGTACACATCAGTCATGGAATGATAAACTGCTTATGGCTCAAATTAAAAGTCATGCAGCTAGATCCAATAAGTTAAACAAGTTGAATTGTAAGCAACAAGATAAAATATCAATTTCTTCGGGAAATCTTGTTTTTATCAGAAATAGACAAAGAGATATGGATGATAATCCAATTAAAAAATATTGTTTTCTGTATGAAGGTCCTTACTTGTGTATAAAAAACTTTGGTGACTCTTGTATATCTGCCTTACGGTGCAGTGATGGGATTCTTCTGGAAAACATTGCTATTGAACATGTAAAATTATGGAAATGTTCAAAAGACAAGAAAATTTCTTGGTTGAATACTTTGCTAAAGGCAAGTAGCTCACATAAAGATGTGGTGCTAAATGTGCTTGAAGCGTCATTGCGTGAAAAGGATGATGTTTCTTCATCTGTCATTACAGGTGTGTGTACAGTTTGTTCTTGAAACAAACTTGCCATTATTGAGGTTAGCCAAAGTCGGTAGTACACCTCGTAAAAGAATTTAAAATGTGCTTAAAAAACTCTGGTAGTTACTCCATGCTTTTAAAGGTTGGCCCGTAAGTGGTAGTATACCGTGTGCATGAAATAAAATTGCGTTAGATAACTATCATAGTTATTCAATTTTTTTTGTTGGCCTATAAATGGTCGTACTTTAAAAACATTTTTATTAGAGTAATAATTTAGATTTAGTTGTTAGGATTTACCTCATGGACACTGAGATACTAAATAATACATGAAACAATTCAGTGCATCAATGTCACACTTTAGCAATAATTGATAGTTGAACTGTGATGATATGTAATTTTATGCCCATTTGTCTAAGGTACAAGTTACTCAAGTTTTGGTTTATAATACCCAGGGAAAGATACCAAAAATCCAAATGCTAATTTTAATGTGAATTATTTTGAGTTATTTGATTCCATAAAATGAATCAAATACTCACTGTGTGTTGCAAAAAGTAAGCCAAGAGATCCATGAGTTGATCCGAGCTCGTTGCACATGCGGTTATGCCATAGAGCATAAAAACTTGGGGTAGGTTCACGTAAAAGGCAATAAGTAAGTCCTATAGTGCCACTCAAGTAACTGAATATGAAAAATATTATTAATATTTTTTGTCAATGTTATTGAGTATTAACCATTTTATTCTAAATGGCGAAGGTTGACAAAAAACTTAATATGAAAAGTGTATAATTTTATTAGCATAGGATATTGAATGGTAAATTTTCTTCAAAAGTTGAAACCTTACTCGAGCGATTTCCTTTTGTATGGTTGGGATAGTTGAGTAACGCATTATTTGTACTGGGCAAACGAGAAGTATTGATACGTTAAGATTGACTCCAAGATATTTTTCGCATACTTGATCGTACCCGGCTTTTGGGTGTGTTGATTGCTTAAATTAGTAGCATTCACATCTGGCAAATGGTCATGCTACTTGAGATAGTAGTGTTTACCATGTTCACATTAAGTAAGCTCTAATATACTGGTTTAATTTTCAATTGAAAGTTTTCTCACGTCCACAGCAGTGTGAATTTCCTCTCAACAATGTTGTCGTTCATAATAATTAATATGATAAATGTAACACATATGTTGGTAGTGTTGTGTCAAATATAATTTAAATATATAGTGTACATGTATGTTACATGGTAAACAAGCAAACTTGTGATATGATAACTTTGCAAGTTGTTTATTTCAATATTGTGTCTTTGGTTTGTTAATATGTAATTAGCCATATTATGAGTGGTGAAGTTTTCGGGTATTCTGTCATATAAACAATGGATTGAAATGATTTCATGTTTTGTATCCATTTCTCTAAAGTGTTGATGTATAAAATTTTGTAGCTTACTCTACTAGAAAGGTAGTAGCTACAAATGTGTCAACGTAATAATCTTTGCTTTTGTTTGTCATTTGACACTTAATACTTTATATGCTATTGAACTTCATCATAACTTCGAAGCTTGAACTTCATTTTTCGTGTATTTTAGTATAACATTATATCACATTAATAATGGTTCAACTCAGAAACATGTTAAAGTTTCATAATATACAATTTATTTAATTTTGTTCTTTACATTTATTCAACTTGAATATGGTTTTATGATATTGGTAGCTCACTCTCACATAAATGATGAGCTGGAAAATTCTTAATATATAGGTTATAGGCACGTAGCCATTCATTGTTGCTTTGTTTAGACTATTCTGTTTTTGTTGTCTAATTATCTCGTTTTGTGAGTTCGACGTTACTTGGTCAAACTCTTCAGTTCTTGCAGCTTGATGATTTCGTCCAGCGACATAGGCAATATTGTGTCAGACGCTTGTGTTAGTGTATAATATGTTCCTGAAAACAGTATTTTGTCGTTCTCGTCTTGAGTAACGGGTGTCCTAGAGATATATAGTGCACGTTCACTTATGTACACGTTATCATATTCCAATCTTGTGATGTCTTGCTAAGATTACACAAGCGCATATGTATACACTCAAACACTTCACTCTAGTAATGTTATGATTATCTCTACACTTAATAACACACTAACACAGATTATATGAAGTACACACTTACATATGTACACACTCAAACATATTGTTTTAGTGATGTCATGATTCATCGCAGTAACTCATGTTACCATGAGAATTTCACTCAAGTACACGTTCGTATACGTACACTCTCAGACAGAATAATCTGATCGTGTTGTGATTTTAACAACACAAAATAACACACTAACATCATGATACCACACGATGCTAACTTATGCATACACTCTGATGTTTCACTTTATAAGACAATTTGCTTACAACATCATTACACATCACACAAAATTATAAGACGAGAAGTAAGTATACTTATGACACCCTCATACATACCGATACAGAGATATAATATGGTTAGCAACACAACACTTTACACAAATCCATGGTACGGGGAGAAGTACGCATGAGCACACTCTATAACTCACTAATATGACGATATTATAATTTTCACACAACTCTACACATTAACTTATATTATAAGGAGAGGTACGCTTTAGTACATGTTAAGACGTTTTACTCTAGTGATATCTTTCACATATGGAAAAATAAATGCAAGTTAGCTTCACTCACTGTTGTATGTTATTGTTTCCTAACAGATATAAGATTGTGTTGTATGGTTACTCTTTTCTTTTAATTATCTTGGTTACTTTGAAATAATAGATCATATTGTGATCTCTTGTGATGTTACAAGTTTATGAAATTGTAATAAATAGTTTGGCGTGGGTAAGCCCATTGGGCGCCAGTATGACGGTATCAGGATGAGTACCATCATAATGTGAATAATAAAATCATTTTTATTACTCGAAATTTACGATTTGAGGTCATATTTGGTAGTTTGTAATTGTAGAAAATTAATTTGCATCACCTTGGCTTTGATATAATTGAAGTACGTATGTAAATTGCACGTATTTAAAAATGTTTTATATCTCAGCGATGTAATTTGGGTTAGTGAAGTATCACGAAAATTGCCGATTTAGACATAATCACATATATATTTGGTTTCAATAACTTTTATTTGCTCTTTTATTGTTATATGGGCGCAAACATGTATTTAAAATGTATTATTAGCATGTACTAACCTTTTAAAATTAATTTTGGTTGATTTTCGACAAAAACTTACGATTTGCTAATATGAGCGCCTTGAAGAGTAATCCTAAACTTGAAAGTAATCCTAAACCTGTGAAACATAGCCAACTCAGATAAAGGGAAAAATCTAAGTCGCGCACAAATAACCTTTTTCCCACCGAAATTGGAAAACTAAAAATAACTGAAAAAGGTGAAAATAAAATACATAAACATGTAATAGTATATTGTAATATCTATTTTATTATATCTAATTTATTTTACAAGCAATTTCATGCATAATATCTGTACAATTCTAAATTTGTCACTTGAAAAATATTCGCAAGTTTGTATTCTGTGTTAAATGTTGTAACAGTGTGAGTTTGGATACACTGCTTCATCTTTATGATCACGGATGACTGGAATGGAGTCACTAAATATTTCGGAGACATAAATTGGAAATATTTTATGTAAAACAACAAGATTGGTCCAGGAAAGGTGACTAAAATGTCACATATAGAGCAGTAACGGTTTTTCGATCTTCAGAAAGGCCGTGAAGAACCTAAAAAGTGAATTGGACATTAAAAGGTGACCGGTCCATAGGACATAAAAATGGCAGCCATCTTCTCGTGAAACTGAAATTTTAAGATAAGTATGAAACATGCATGTAGCTACATTAATGAAAGGCCTAGTTTGAAAATATACGTAATGTGTCTAAACTGAATGTGGAAAGTGTATTGAATTTATAAATGTACTTAATTTCTCTTGGATTCTACTGTTTATAATCGAGCGATTTGTGCCGACATTCCCGTTTAAAATCTACGCAAAATCGAAAGTGATTATACATGGTATTAAACTGACTTGAAATACAAAATGTGATAAAGAAATGTCAAACCTTAGTTGTTGAGGTGATTGTATGCTGAATATGATGTATGAACGTATACTTCGTATTTGTGAAATTTGATTATAATATACAGTTCTTTATTTCTTCACACGTGGTAATTTCTTTATTTATGCAAAAGGTAACACAGTTATTTGTAAGCTTAAGTTGACACATGAAAATTTGAATTGAACTTTTGGGCAGCTTATGAATTGAAATTTTAAAACAATTTTCTCTAATTTAATTTGAGAAATACATGACCTGCTGATCAATAAGCCGAGGAAAAATGTGTCATAGTATGTAGTTTTTGACCTTATCTGGAACCTCCCATTTGAAAATTTGAAAATTCCTAAAAAATCCGTCCAAAATCTTGATGACCCCAATCTCTTGTTTTGAACGTTTTTTCCACGTGTCTTGACATCCAATGTATCCCTGCAAAGTTTGGTGAAGATCTGGGTATGTCGTTTTTGACCTTATCTGGAACCTCCCATCTGAAAATTTGAAAATTCTTAAAAAATTCGTCGAAAATCTTGATGTCTCCAATCTCTTGTTTTGTACGTTTTTTCACGTGTCTTGACATGCAAAGTATCCCTGCAAGGTTTGGTGAAGATCTGAGTATGTAGTTTTTGACCTTATCTGGAACCTCCTATCTGAAAATTTGAAAATTTTGAAAAAATTCGTCCAAAAACTTGATGTCTCCAATCCTATGTTTTGTATGATTTTTCCACGTGTCTTGACATCCAATGTATCCCTGCAAAGTTTGGTGAAGATCCGATATGTAGTTTTTGACCTTATCTGGAACCTCCTATCTGAAAATTTGAAAATTTTGAAAAAATTCGTCCAAAATCTTGATGTCTCCAATCTCTTGTTTTGTACGTTTTTTCCACGTGTCTTGACATCCAATGTATCCCTGCAATGTTTGGTGAAGATCTGAGTATGTAGTTTTTGACATTATATGGAACCTCCTATCTGAAAATTTGAAAATTCTTAAAAAATTTGACCAAAATCTTGATGTCCCCAATCCTATGTTTTGTATGTTTTTTCCACGTGTCTTGACATCCAATGTATCCCTGAAAAGTTTGGTGAAGATCTGAGTATGTCGTTTTTGACCTTATCTGGAACATCCTTTCTGAAAATTTGAAAATTCTTAAAAAATTCGTCCAAAATCTTGATGTCTCCAATCTCTTGTTTTGTACGTTTTTTCCACGTGTCTTGACATCCAATGTATCCCTGCAAAGTTTGGTGAAGCTCTGAGTGTGTCGTTTTTGACCTTATCTGGAACCTCCCATCTGAAAATTTGAAAATTCTTAAAAAATCCGTCCAAAATCTTGATGACCCCAATCTCTTTTTTTGTACGTTTTTTCCACGTGTCTTGACATCCAATGTATCCCTGCAAAGTTTGGTGAAGATCTGAGTATGTAGTTTTTGACCTTATATGGAACCTACTTTCTAAAAATTTGAATATTCTTAAAAAATTCGTCCAAAATCTTGATGTCCCTAACCCTATGTTTTGTATGTTTTTTCCACGTGTCTTGACATCCAATGTATCCCTGCAAAGTTTGGTGAAGATCTGAGTATGTCGTTTTTGACCTTATCTGGAACCTCCTATCTGAAAATTTGAATATTCTTAAAAAATTCGTCCAATATCTTGATATCTCCAATCTCTTGTTTTGTACGTTTTTTCCACGTGTCTTGACATCCAATGTATCCCTGCAAAGTTTGGTGAAGATCTGAGTATGTAGTTTTTGACCTTGTCTGGAACCTCCCAACTGAAAATTTGAAAATTCCTAAAAAATCCGTCCAAAATCTTGATGACCCCAATCTCTTGTTTTGTACGTTTTTTCCACGTGTCTTGACATCCAATGTATCCCTGCAAAGTTTGGTGAAGATCTGAGTATGTCGTTTTTGACCTGATCTGGAACCTCCCATCTGAAAATTTGAAAATTCTTGAAAAATTCGTCGAAAATCTTGATGTCTCCAATCTCTTGTTTTGTACGTTTTTTCCACGTGTCTTGACATGCAAAGTATCCCTGCAAAGTTTGGCGAAGATCTGAGTTTTTTACCTTATCTGGAACCTCCTATCTGAAAATTTGAAAATTCCTAAAAAATTCGTCCAAAATCTTGATGTCTCCAATCTCTTGTTTTGTACGTTTTTTCCACGTGTCTTGACATCCAATGTAACTCTGCAATGTTTGGTGAAGATCTGAGTATGTAGTTTTTGACCTTATATGGAACATCCTATCTGAAAATTTGAAAATTCTTAAAAAATTTGACCAAAATCTCGATATCCCCAATCCTATGTTTTGTATGTTTTTTCCACGTGTCTTGACATCCAATGTATCCCTGCAAAGTTTGGTGAAGATCCGAGTATGTAGTTTTTGACCTTATCTGGAACCTCTTATCAGAAAATTTGAAAATTTTGAAAAAATTCGTCCAAAATCTTGATGTCTCCAATCCTATGTTTTGTACGTTTTTTCAACGTGATTTGAAATCCAATGTATCCCTGCAATGTTTGGTGAAGATCTGAGTATGAAGTTTTTGACCTTATATGGAACCTCCTATCTGAAAATTTGAAAATTCTTAAAAAATTTGACCAAAATCTTGATATCCCCAATCCTATGTTTTGTATGTTTTTTCCACGTGTCTTGACATCCAATGTATCCCTGCAAAGTTTGGTGAAGATCTGAGTATGTCGTTTTTGACCTTATCTGGAACATCCTTTCTGAAAATTTGAAAATTCTTAAAAAATTCGTCCAAAATCTTGATGTCTCCAATCTCTTGTTTTGTACGTTTTTTCCACGTGTCTTGACATCCAATGTATCCCTGCAAAGTTTGGTGAAGATCTGAGTATGTAGTTTTTGACCTTATATGGAACCTCCTTTCTGAAAATTTGAAAATTCTTAAAAAATTCGTCCAAAATCTTGATGTCTCCAATCTCTTGTTTTGTACGTTTTTTCCACGTGTCTTGACATCCAATGTATCCCTGCAAAGTTTGGTGAAGATCTGAGTATGTAGTTTTTGACCTTATATGGAACCTCCTTTCTGAAAATTTGAAAATTCTTAAAAAATTCGTCCAAAATCTTGATGTCACCAATCCTATGTTTTGTACGTTTTTTCAACGTGTCTTGACATGCAAAGTATCCCTGCAAAGTTTGGTGAAGATCTGAGTATGTAGTTTTTGACCTTATCTGGAACCTCCTATCTGAAAATTTGAAAATTCTTAAAAAAATTCGACCAACATCTTGATGTCCCGAATCTTACGTTTTGTATGTTTTTCCACGTGTCTTGACATCCAATGTATTCCTGCAAAGTTTGGTGAAGATCTGAGTATGTCGTTTTTGACCTTATCTGGAACCTCCCATCTGAAAATTTGAAAATTCTTAAAAAATCCGTCAAAAATCTTGATGACCCCAATCTCTTGTATTGTACGTTCTTTCCACGTGTCTTGACATCCAATGTATCCCTGCAAAGTTTGGTGAAGATCTGAGTATGTAGTTTTTGACCTTATATGGAACCTCCTATCTGAAATCTTGAAAATTCTTAAAAAATTCGACCAAAATCTTGATGTCTCCAATCTCTTGTTTTGTACGTTTTTTCCACGTGTCTTGACATCCAATGTATCCCTGCAAAGTTTGGTGAAGATCTGAGTATGTAATTTTTGACCTTATATGGAACCTCCTTTCTGAAAATTTGAAAATTCTTAAAAAATTCGTCCAAAATCTTGATGTCTACAATCCCTTGTTTTGTACGTTTTTTCCACGTGTCTTGACATCCAATGTATCCCTGCAAAGTTTGGTGAAGATCTGAGTATGTCGTTTTTGACCTTATCTGGAACCTCCCATCTGAAAATTTGAAAATTCTTAAAAAATCCGTCCAAAATCTTGATGTCTCCAATCTCTTGTTTTGTACGTTTTTTCCACGTGTCTTGACATCCAATGTATCCCTGCAATGTTTGGTGAAGATCTGAGTATGTAGTTTTTTGACCATATATGGAACCTCCTATCTGAAAATTTGAAAATTCTTAAAAAATTTGACCAAAATCTTGATGTCCCCAATCCTATGTTCTGTTCGTTTTTTCCACGTGTCTTGACATCCAATGTATCCCTGCAAAGTTTGGTGAAGATCTGAGTATGTAGTTTTTGACCTTATATGGAACCTCCTATCTGAAAATTTGAAAATTTTTAAAAAATTCGTCCAAAATCTTGATATCTCCAATATCTTGTTTTGTACGTTTTTTCCACGTGTCTTGACATCCAATGTATCCCTGCAATGTTTGGTGAAGATCTAAGTATGTAGTTTTTGACTTTATATGGAACCTCCTATCTGAAAATTTGAAAATTCTTAAAAAAATCGACCAAAATTTTGATGTCCCCAATCCTATGTCTTGTATGTTTTTTCCACGTGTCTTGACATCCAATGTATTCCTGCAAAGTTTGGTGAAGATCTGAGTATGTAGTTTTTGACCTTATATGGAACATCCTATCTGAAAATCTGAAAATTCTTAAAAAATTCGACCAAAATCTTGATGTCCCCAATCCTATGTTTTGTATGTTTTTTCCACGTGTCTTGACATCCAATGTATCCCTGCAAAGTTTGGTGGAGATCTGAGTATGTAGTTTTTGACCTTTAATGAAACCTCCTATCTGAAAATTTGAATATTCTTAAAAAATTCGTCCAAAATCTTGATGTCTCCAATCTCTTGTTTTGTACGTTTTTTCCACGTGTCTTGACATCCAATGCATTCCTGCAAAGTTTGGTGAAGATCTGAGTATGTCGTTTTTGACCTTATCTGGAACCTCCCATCTGAAAATTTGAAAATTCTTAAAAAATCCGTCCAAAATCTTGATGTCCCCAATCTCTTGTTTTGTACGTTTTTTCCACGTGTCTTGACATCCAATGTATCCCTGCAATGTTTGGTGAAGAGCTGAGTATGTAGCTTTTGACCTTATATGGAACCTCCTATCTGAAAATTTGAAAATTCTTAAAAAATTTGACCAAAATCTTGATGTCCCCAATCCTATGTTTTGTATGTTTTTTCCACGTGTCTTGACATCCAATGTATCCCTGCAGAGTTTGGTGAAGATCTGAGTATGTCGTTTTTGACCTTATCTGGAACATCCTTTCTGAAAATTTGAAAATTCTTAAAAAATTCGTCCAAAATCTTGATGTCTCCATTCTCTTGTTTTGTACGTTTTTTCCACGTGTCTTGACATCCAATGTATCCCTGCAATATTTGGTGAAGATCTGAGTATGTAGTTTTTGACCTTATCTGGAACCTCCCATCTGAAAATTTGAAAATTCCTAAAAAATCCGTCCAAAATCTTGATGACCCCAATCCTATGTTTTGTATGTTTTTTCCACGTGTCTTGACATCCAATGTATCCCTGAAAAGTTTGGTGAAGATCTGAGTATGTCGTTTTTGACCTTATCTGGAACATCCTTTCTGAAAATTTGAAAATTCTTAAAAAATTCGTCCAAAATCTTGATGTCTCCAATCTCTTGTTTTGTACGTTTTTCCCACGTGTCTTGACATCCAATGTATTCCTGCAAAGTTTGGTGAAGATCTGAGTATGTAGTTTTTGACCTTATCTAGAACCTCCTATCTGAATATTTGAAAATTTTGAAAAAATTCGTCCAAAATCTTGATGTCTCCAATCTCTTGTTTTGTACGTTTTTTCCACGTGTCTTGACATCCAATGTATCCCTGCAATGTTTGGTGAAGGTCTGAGTATGTAGTTTTTGACCTTATATGGAACCTCCTATCTGAAAATTTGAAAATTCTCAAAAAATTTGACCAAAATCTTGATGTCCCCAATCCTATGTTTTCTATGTTTTTTCCACGTGTCTTGACATCCAATGTATCCCTGAAAAGTTTGGTGAAGATCTGAGTATGTCGTTTTTGACGTTATCTGGAACATCTTTTCTGAAAATTTGAAAATTCTTAAAAAATTCGTCCAAAATCTTGATGTCTCCAATCTCTTGTTTTGTACGTTTTTTCCACGTGTCTTGACATCCAATGTATCCCTGCAAAGTTTGGTGAAGATCTGAGTATGTAGTTCTTGACCTTATCTGGAACCTCCTTTCTGAAAATTTGAAAATTCTTAAAAAATTCGTCCAAAATCTTGATGTCTCCAATCCCTTGTTTTGTACGTTTTTTCCACGTGTCTTGACATCCAATGTATTCCTGCAAAGTTTGGTGAAGATCTGAGTATGTCGTTTTTGACCTTATCTGGGACCTCCCATCTGAAAATTTGAAAATTCTTAAAAAATCCGTCCAAAATCTTGATGACCCCAATCTCTTGTTTTGTACGTTTTTTCCACGTGTCTTGACATCCAATGTATCCCTGCAAAGTTTGGTGAAGATCTGAGTATGTAGTTTTTGACCTTATATGGAACCTCCTTTCTGAAAATTTGAAAATTCTTAAAAAATTCGTCCAAAATCTTGATGTCTACAATCCCTTGTTTTGTACGTTTTTTCCACGTGTCTTGACATCCAATGTATCCCTGCAAAGTTTGGTGAAGATCTGAGTATGTCGTTTTTGACCTTATCTGGAACCTCCCATCTGAAAATTTGAAAATTCTTAAAAAATCCGTCCAAAATCTTGATGTCTCCAATCTCTTGTTTTGTACGTTTTTTCCACGTGTCTTGACATCCAATGTATCCCTGCAATGTTTGGTGAAGATCTGAGTATGTAGTTTTTGACCTTATATGGAACCTCCTATCTGAAAATTTGAAAATTCTTAAAAAATTTTACCAAAATCTTGATGTCCCCAATCCTATGTTCTGTTCGTTTTTTCCACGTGTCTTGACATCCAATGTATCCCTGCAAAGTTTGGTGAAGATCTGAGTATGTAGTTTTTGACCTTATATGGAACCTCCTATCTGAAAATTTGAAAATTCTTAAAAAATTCGTCCAAAATCTTGATATCTCCAATATCTTGTTTTGTACGTTTTTTCCACGTGTCTTGACATCCAATGTATCCCTGCAATGTTTGGTGAAGATCTAAGTATGTAGTTTTTGACCTTATATGGAACCTCCTATCTGAAAATTTGAAAATTCTTAAAAAATTCGACCAAAATTTTGATGTTCCCAATCCTATGTCTTGTATGTTTTTTCCACGTGTCTTGACATCCAATGTATCCCTGCAAAGTTTGGTGGAGATCTGAGTATGTAGTTTTTGACCTTATATGGAACATCCTATCTGAAAATCTGAAAATTCTTAAAAAATTCGACCAAAATCTTGATGTCCCCAATCCTATGTTTTGTATGTTTTTTCCACGTGTCTTGACATCCAATGTATCCCTGCAAAGTTTGGTGGAGATCTGAGTATGTAGTTTTTGACCTTTAATGAAACCTCCTATCTGAAAATTTGAATATTCTTAAAAAATTCGTCCAAAATCTTGATGTCTCCAATCTCTTGTTTTGTACGTTTTTTCCACGTGTCTTGACATCCAATGCATTCCTGCAAAGTTTGGTGAAGATCTGAGTATGTCGTTTTTGACCTTATCTGGAACCTCCCATCTGAAAATTTGAAAATTCTTAAAAAATCCGTCCAAAATCTTGATGTCCCCAATCTCTTGTTTTGTACGTTTTTTCCACGTGTCTTGACATCCAATGTATCCCTGCAATGTTTGGTGAAGAGCTGAGTATGTAGCTTTTGACCTTATATGGAACCTCCTATCTGAAAATTTGAAAATTCTTAAAAAATTTGACCAAAATCTTGATGTCCCCAATCCTATGTTTTGTATGTTTTTTCCACGTGTCTTGACATCCAATGTATCCCTGCAGAGTTTGGTGAAGATCTGAGTATGTCGTTTTTGACCTTATCTGGAACATCCTTTCTGAAAATTTGAAAATTCTTAAAAAATTCGTCCAAAATCTTGATGTCTCCATTCTCTTGTTTTGTACGTTTTTTCCACGTGTCTTGACATCCAATGTATCCCTGCAATATTTGGTGAAGATCTGAGTATGTAGTTTTTGACCTTATCTGGAACCTCCCATCTGAAAATTTGAAAATTCCTAAAAAATCCGTCCAAAATCTTGATGACCCCAATCCTATGTTTTGTATGTTTTTTCCACGTGTCTTGACATCCAATGTATCCCTGAAAAGTTTGGTGAAGATCTGAGTATGTCGTTTTTGACCTTATCTGGAACATCCTTTCTGAAAATTTGAAAATTCTTAAAAAATTCGTCCAAAATCTTGATGTCTCCAATCTCTTGTTTTGTACGTTTTTCCCACGTGTCTTGACATCCAATGTATTCCTGCAAAGTTTGGTGAAGATCTGAGTATGTAGTTTTTGACCTTATCTAGAACCTCCTATCTGAATATTTGAAAATTTTGAAAAAATTCGTCCAAAATCTTGATGTCTCCAATCTCTTGTTTTGTACGTTTTTTCCACGTGTCTTGACATCCAATGTATCCCTGCAATGTTTGGTGAAGGTCTGAGTATGTAGTTTTTGACCTTATATGGAACCTCCTATCTGAAAATTTGAAAATTCTCAAAAAATTTGACCAAAATCTTGATGTCCCCAATCCTATGTTTTCTATGTTTTTTCCACGTGTCTTGACATCCAATGTATCCCTGAAAAGTTTGGTGAAGATCTGAGTATGTCGTTTTTGACGTTATCTGGAACATCTTTTCTGAAAATTTGAAAATTCTTAAAAAATTCGTCCAAAATCTTGATGTCTCCAATCTCTTGTTTTGTACGTTTTTTCCACGTGTCTTGACATCCAATGTATCCCTGCAAAGTTTGGTGAAGATCTGAGTATGTAGTTCTTGACCTTATCTGGAACCTCCTTTCTGAAAATTTGAAAATTCTTAAAAAATTCGTCCAAAATCTTGATGTCTCCAATCCCTTGTTTTGTACGTTTTTTCCACGTGTCTTGACATCCAATGTATTCCTGCAAAGTTTGGTGAAGATCTGAGTATGTCGTTTTTGACCTTATCTGGGACCTCCCATCTGAAAATTTGAAAATTCTTAAAAAATCCGTCCAAAATCTTGATGACCCCAATCTCTTGTTTTGTACGTTTTTTCCACGTGTCTTGACATCCAATGTATCCCTGCAAAGTTTGGTGAAGATCTGAGTATGTAGTTTTTGACCTTATATGGAACCTCCTTTCTGAAAATTTGAAAATTCTTAAAAAATTCGTCCAAAATCTTGATGTCTACAATCCCTTGTTTTGTACGTTTTTTCCACGTGTCTTGACATCCAATGTATCCCTGCAAAGTTTGGTGAAGATCTGAGTATGTCGTTTTTGACCTTATCTGGAACCTCCCATCTGAAAATTTGAAAATTCTTAAAAAATCCGTCCAAAATCTTGATGTCTCCAATCTCTTGTTTTGTACGTTTTTTCCACGTGTCTTGACATCCAATGTATCCCTGCAATGTTTGGTGAAGATCTGAGTATGTAGTTTTTGACCTTATATGGAACCTCCTATCTGAAAATTTGAAAATTCTTAAAAAATTTTACCAAAATCTTGATGTCCCCAATCCTATGTTCTGTTCGTTTTTTCCACGTGTCTTGACATCCAATGTATCCCTGCAAAGTTTGGTGAAGATCTGAGTATGTAGTTTTTGACCTTATATGGAACCTCCTATCTGAAAATTTGAAAATTCTTAAAAAATTCGTCCAAAATCTTGATATCTCCAATATCTTGTTTTGTACGTTTTTTCCACGTGTCTTGACATCCAATGTATCCCTGCAATGTTTGGTGAAGATCTAAGTATGTAGTTTTTGACCTTATATGGAACCTCCTATCTGAAAATTTGAAAATTCTTAAAAAATTCGACCAAAATTTTGATGTTCCCAATCCTATGTCTTGTATGTTTTTTCCACGTGTCTTGACATCCAATGTATTCCTGCAAAGTTTGGTGAAGATCTGAGTATGTAGTTTTTGACCTTATATGGAACATCCTATCTGAAAATCTGAAAATTCTTAAAAAATTCGACCAAAATCTTGATGTCCCCAATCCTATGTTTTGTATGTTTTTTCCACGTGTCTTGACATCCAATGTATCCCTGCAAAGTTTGGTGGAGATCTGAGTATGTAGTTTTTGACCTTTAATGAAACCTCCTATCTGAATATTTGAATATTCTAAAAAAATTCGTCCAAAATCTTGATGTCTCCAATCTCTTGTTTTGTACGTTTTTTCCACGTGTCTTGACATCCAATGCATTCCTGCAAAGTTTGGTGAAGATCTGAGTATGTCGTTTTTTAACTTATCTGGAACCTCCCATCTGAAAATTTGAAAATTCTTAAAAAATCCGTCCAAAATCTTGATGTCTCCAATCTCTTGTTTTGTACGTTTTTTCCACGTGTCTTGACATCCAATGTATCCCTGCAATGTTTGGTGAAGATCTGAGTATGTAGCTTTTGACCTTATATGGAACCTCCTATCTGAAAATTTGAAAATTCTTAAAAAATTTGACCAAAATCTTGATGTCCCCAATCCTATGTTTTGTATGTTTTTTCCACGTGTCTTGACATCCAATGTATCCCTGCAGAGTTTGGTGAAGATCTGAGTATGTCCTTTTTGACCTTATCTGGAACATCCTTTCTGAAAATTTGAAAATTCTTAAAAAATTCGTCCAAAATCTTGATGTCTCCAATCTCTTGTTTTGTACGTTTTTTCCACGTGTCTTGACATCCAATGTATCCCTGCAATGTTTGGTGAAGATCTAAGTATGTAGTTTTTGACCTTATATGGAACCTCCTATCTGAAAATTTGAAAATTCTTAAAAAATTTGACCAAAATCTTGATATCCCCAATCCTATGTTTTGTATGTTTTTTCCACGTGTCTTGACATCCAATGTATCCCTGCAAAGTTTGGTGAAGATCTGAGTATGTAGTTTTTGACCTTATCTGGAACATCCCATCTGAAAATTTGAAAATTCTTAAAAAATCCGTCCAAAATCTTGATGACCCCAATCCCTTTTTTTGTACCTTTTTTCCACGTGTCTTGACATCCAATGTATCCCTGCAAAGTTTGGTGAAGATCTGAGTATGTAGCTTTTGACCTTATCTGGAACCTCCTATCTGAAAATTTGAAAATTTTTAAAAAATTCGTCCAAAATCTTGATGTCTCCAATCCCTTGTTTTGTACGTTTTTTCCACGTGTCTTGACATCCAATGTATCCCTGCAATGTTTGGTGAAGATCTGAGTATGTAGTTTTTGACCTTATCTGGAACCTCCTATCTGAAAATTTGAAAATTCCTAAAAAATCCGTCCAAAATCTTGATGACCCCAATCCTATGTTTTGTATGTTTTTTCCACGTGCCTTGACATCCAATGTATCCCTGAAAAGTTTGGTGAAGATCTGAGTATGTCGTTTTTGACCTTATCTGGAACATCCTTTCTGAAAATTTGAAAATTCTTAAAAAATTCGTCCAAAATCTTGATGTCTCCAATCTCTTGTTTTGTACGTTTTTCCCACGTGTCTTGACATCCAATGTATCCCTGCAAAGTTTGGTGAAGATCTGAGTATGTAGTTTTTGACCTTATCTAGAACCTCCTATCTGAATATTTGAAAATTTTGAAAAAATTCGTCCAAAATCTTGATGTCTCCAATCTCTTGTTTTGTACGTTTTTTCCACGTGTCTTGACATCCAATGTATCCCTGCAATGTTTGGTGAAGGTCTGAGTATGTAGTTTTTGACCTTATATGGAACCTCCTATCTGAAAATTTGAAAATTCTCAAAAAATTTGACCAAAATCTTGATGTCCCCAATCCTATGTTTTCTATGTTTTTTCCACGTGTCTTGACATCCAATGTATCCCTGAAAAGTTTGGTGAAGATCTGAGTATGTCGTTTTTGACGTTATCTGGAACATCTTTTCTGAAAATTTGAAAATTCTTAAAAAATTCGTCCAAAATCTTGATGTCTCCAATCTCTTGTTTTGTACGTTTTTTCCACGTGTCTTGACATCCAATGTATCCCTGCAAAGTTTGGTGAAGATCTGAGTATGTAGTTCTTGACCTTATCTGGAACCTCCTTTCTGAAAATTTGAAAATTCTTAAAAAATTCGTCCAAAATCTTGATGTCTCCAATCCCTTGTTTTGTACGTTTTTTCCACGTGTCTTGACATCCAATGTATTCCTGCAAAGTTTGGTGAAGATCTGAGTATGTCGTTTTTGACCTTATCTGGGACCTCCCATCTGAAAATTTGAAAATTCTTAAAAAATCCGTCCAAAATCTTGATGACCCCAATCTCTTGTTTTGTACGTTTTTTCCACGTGTCTTGACATCCAATGTATCCCTGCAAAGTTTGGTGAAGATCTGAGTATGTAGTTTTTGACCTTATCTGGAACCTTCTTTCTGAAAATTTGAATATTCTTAAAAAATTCGTCCAAAATCTTGATGTCCCTAATCCTATGTTTTGTATGTTTTTTCCACGTGTCTTGACATCCAATGTATCCCTGCAAAGTTTGGTGAAGATCTGAGTATGTCGTTTTTGACCTTATCTGGAACCTACTTTCTGAAAATTTGAATATTTTTAAAAAATTCGTCCAAAATCTTGATGTCTCCAATCTCTTGTTTTGTACGTTTTTTCCACGTGTCTTGACATCCAATGTATCCCTGCAAAGTTTGGTGAAGATCTGAGTGTGTCGTTTTTGACCTTATCTGGAACCTCCCATCTGAAAATTTGAAAATTCTTAAAAAATCCGTCCAAAATCTTGATGACCCCAATCTCTTGTTTTGTACGTTTTTTCCACGTGTCTTGACATCCAATGTATCCCTGCAAAGTTTGGTGAAGATCTGAGTATGTAGTTTTTGACCTTATATGGAACCTCCTATCTGAAAATTTGAAAATTCTTAAAAAAAACGACCAAAATCTTGATGTCCCGAATCTTATGTTTTGTATGTTTTTTCCACGTGTCTTGACATCCAATGTATTCCTGCAAAGTTTGGTGAAGATCTGAGTATGTCGTTTTTGACCTTATCTGGGACCTCCCATCTGAAAATTTGAAAATTCTTAAAAAATCCGTCCAAAATCTTGATGACCCCAATCTCTTGTTTTGTACGTTTTTTCCACGTGTCTTGACATCCAATGTATCCCTGCAAAGTTTGGTGAAGATCTGAGTATGTAGTTTTTGACCTTATATGGAACCTCCTATCTGAAAATTTGAAAATTCTTAAAAAATTCGACCAAAATCTTGATGTCCCCAACCCTATGTTTTGTATGTTTTTTCCACGTGTCTTGACATCCAATGTATCCCTGCAAAGTTTGGTGAAGATCTGAGTATGTCGTTTTTGACCTTATCTGGAACCTACTTTCTGAAAATTTGAATATTCTTAAAAAATTCGTCCAAAATCTTGATGTCTCCAATCTCTTGTTTTGTACGTTTTTTCCACGTGTCTTGACATCCAATGTATCCCTGCAAAGTTTGGTGAAGATCTGAGTATGTAGTTTTTGACCTTATCTGGAACCTCCCATCTGAAAATTTGAAAATTCCTAAAAAATCCGTCCAAAATCTTGATGACCCCAATCTCTTGTTTTGTACGTTTTTTCCACGTGTCTTGACATCCAATGTATCCCTGCAAAGTTTGGTGAAGATCTGAGTATGTCGTTTTTGACTTTATCTGGAACCTCCCATCTGAAAATTTGAAAATTCTTAAAAAATTCGTCGAAAATCTTGATGTCTCCAATCTCTTGTTTTGTACGTTTTTTCCACGTGTCTTGACATGCAAAGTATCCCTGCAAGGTTTGGTGAAGATCTGAGTATGTAGTTTTTGACCTTATCTGGAACCTCCTATCTGAAAATTTGAAAATTTTGAAAAAATTCGTCCAAAATCTTGATGTCTCCAATCCTATGTTTTGTATGTTTTTTCCACGTGTCTTGACATCCAATGTATCCCTGCAAAGTTTGGTGAAGATCCGATATGTAGTTTTTGACCTTATCTGGAACCTCCTATCTGAAAATTTGAATATTTTGAAAAAATTCGTCCAAAATCTTGATGTCTCCAATCTCTTGTTCTGTACGTTTTTTCCACGTGTCTTGACATCCAATGTATCCCTGCAATGTTTGGTGAAGATCTGAGTATGTAGTTTTTGACATTATATGGAACCTCCTATCTGAAAATTTGAAAATTCTTAAAAAATTTGACCAAAATCTTGATGTCCCCAATCCTATGTTTTGTATGTTTTTTCCACGTGTCTTGACATCCAATGTATGCCTGAAAAGTTTGGTGAAGATCTGAGTATGTCGTTTTTGACCTTATCTGGAACATCCTTTCTGAAAATTTGAAAATTCTTAAAAAATTCGTCCAAAATCTTGATGTCTCCAATCTCTTGTTTTGTACGTTTTTTCCACGTGTCTTGACATCCAATGTATCCCTGCAAAGTTTGGTGAAGATCTGAGTGTGTCGTTTTTGACCTTATCTGGAACCTCCCATCTGAAAATTTGAAAATTCTTAAAAAATCCGTCCAAAATCTTGATGTCCCCAATCTCTTGTTTTGTACGTTTTTTCCACGTGTCTTGACATCCAATGTATCCCTGCAAAGTTTGGTGAAGATCTGAGTATGTAGTTTTTGACCTTATATGGAACCTACTTTCTAAAAATTTGAATATTCTTAAAAAATTCGTCCAAAATCTTGATGTCCCTAACCCTATGTTTTGTATGTTTTTTCCACGTGTCTTGACATCCAATGTATCCCTGCAAAGTTTGGTGAAGATCTGAGTATGTCGTTTTTGACCTTATCTGGAACCTCCTATCTGAAAATTTGAATATTCTTAAAAAATTCGTCCAAAATCTTGATGTCTCCAATCTCTTGTTTTGTACGTTTTTTCCACGTGTCTTGACATCCAATGTATCCCTGCAAAGTTTGGTGAAGATCTGAGTATGTAGTTTTTGACCTTATCTGGAACCTCCCATCTGAAAATTTGAAAATTCCTAAAAAATCCGTCCAAAATCTTGATGACCCCAATCTCTTGTTTTGTACGTTTTTTCCACGTGTCTTGACATCCAATGTATCCCTGCAAAGTTTGGTGAAGATCTGAGTATGTCGTTTTTGACCTGATCTGGAACCTCCCATCTGAAATTTTGAAAATTCCTAAAAAATCCGTCCAAAATCTTGATGACCCCAATCTCTTGTTTTGTACGTTTTTTCCACGTGTCTTGACATCCAATGTATCCCTGCAAAGTTTGGTGAAGATCTGAGTATGTCGTTTTTGACCTGATCTGGAACCTCCCATCTGAAATTTTGAAAATTCTTGAAAAATTCGTCGAAAATCTTGATGTCTCCAATCTCTTGTTTTGTACGTTTTTTCCACGTGTCTTGACATGCAAAGTATTCCTGCAAAGTTTGGCGAAGATCTGAGTTTTTGACCTTATCTGGAACCTCCTATCTGAAAATTTGAAAATTCCTAAAAAATTCGTCCAAAATCTTGATGTCTCCAATCTCTTGTTTTGTACGTTTTTTCCACGTGTCTTGACATCCAATGTAACTCTGCAATGTTTGGTGAAGATCTGAGTATGTAGTTTTTGACCTTATATGGAACATCCTATCTGAAAATTTGAAAATTCTTAAAAAATTTGACCAAAATCTCGATATCCCAAATCCTATGTTTTGTATGTTTTTTCCACGTGTCTTGACATCCAATGTATCCCTGCAAAGTTTGGTGAAGATCCGAGTATGTAGTTTTTGACCTTATCTGGAACCTCCTATCAGAAAATTTGAAAATTTTGAAAAAATTCGTCCAAAATCTTGATGTCTCCAATCCTATGTTTTGTACGTTTTTTCCACGTGTCTTGAAATCCAATGTATCCCTGCAATGTTTGGTGAAGATCTGAGTATGAAGTTTTTGACCTTATATGGAACCTCCTATCTGAAAATTTGAAAATTCTTAAAAAATTTGACCAAAATCTTGATATCCCCAATCCTATGTTTTGTATGTTTTTTTCCACGTGTCTTGACATCCAATGTATCTCTGCAAAGTTTGGTGAAGATCTGAGTATGTAGTTTTTGACCTTATCTGGAACCTCCGATCTGAAAATTTGAAAATTTTTAAAAAATTCGTCCAAAATCTTGATGTCTCCAATCACTTGTTTTGTACGTTTTTTCCACGTGTCTTGACATCCAATGTATCCCTGCAATGTTTGGTGAAGATCTGAGTATGTAGTTTTTGACCTTATATGGAACCTCCTATCTGAAAATTTGAAAATTCTTAAAAAATTTGACCAAAATCTTGATGTCCCCAATCCTATGTTTTCTATGTTTTTTCCACGTGTCTTGACATCCAATGTATCCCTGCAAAGTTTGGTGAAGATCTGAGTATGTCGTTTTTGACCTTATCTGGAACATCCTTTCTGAAAATTTGAAAATTCTTAAAAAATTCGTCCAAAATCTTGATGTCTCCAATCTCTTGTTTTGTACGTTTTTCCCACGTGTCTTGACATCCAATGTATCCCTGCAAAGTTTGGTGAAGATCTGAGTTTGTAGTTTTTGACCTTATCTAGAACCTCCCATCTGAATATTTGAAAATTTTGAAAAAATTCGTCCAAAATCTTGATGTCTCCAATCTCTTGTTTTGTACGTTTTTTCCACGTGTCTTGACATCCAATGTATCCCTGCAATGTTTGGTGAAGGTCTGAGTATGTAGTTTTTGACCTTATATGGAACCTCCTATCTGAAAATTTGAAAATTCTCAAAAAATTTGACCAAAATCTTGATGTCCCCAATCCTATGTTTTCTATGTTTTTTCCACGTGTCTTGACATCCAATGTATCCCTGAAAAGTTTGGTGAAGATCTGAGTATGTCGTTTTTGACGTTATCTGGAACATCTTTTCTGAAAATTTGAAAATTCTTAAAAAATTCGTCCAAAATCTTGATGTCTCCAATCTCTTGTTTTGTACGTTTTTTCCACGTGTCTTGACATCCAATGTATCCCTGCAAAGTTTGGTGAAGATCTGAGTATGTTGTTTTTGACCTTATCTGGAACCTCCTTTCTGAAAATTTGAAAATTCTTAAAAAATTCGTCCAAAATCTTGATGTCTCCAATCCCTTGTTTTGTACGTTTTTTCCACGTGTCTTGACATCCAATGTATTCCTGCAAAGTTTGGTGAAGATCTGAGTATGTCGTTTTTGACCTTATCTGGGACCTCCCATCTGAAAATTTGAAAATTCTTAAAAAATCCGTCCAAAATCTTGATGACCCCAATCTCTTGTTTTGTACGTTTTTTCCACGTGTCTTGACATCCAATGTATCCCTGCAAAGTTTGGTGAAGATCTGAGTATGTAGTTTTTGACCTTATCTGGAACCTACTTTCTGAAAATTTGAATATTCTTAAAAAATTCGTCCAAAATCGTGATGTCCCTAATCCTATGTTTTGTATGTTTTTTCCACGTGTCTTGACATCCAATGTATCCCTGCAAAGTTTGGTGAAGATCTGAGTATGTCGTTTTTGACCTTATCTGGAACCTACTTTCTGAAAATTTGAATATTTTTAAAAAATTCCTCCAAAATCTTGATGTCTCCAATCTCTTGTTTTGTACGTTTTTTCCACGTGTCTTGACATCCAATGTATCCCTGCAAAGTTAGGTGAAGATCTGAGTGTGTCGTTTTTGACCTTATCTGGAACCTCCCATCTGAAAATTTGAAAATTCTTAAAAAATCCGTCCAAAATCTTGATGACCCCAATCTCTTGTTTTGTACGTTTTTTCCACGTGTCTTGACATCCAATGTATCCCTGCAAAGTTTGGTGAAGATCTGAGTATGTAGTTTTTGACCTTATATGGAACCTCCTATCTGAAAATTTGAAAATTCTTAAAAAAAAACGACCAAAATCTTGATGTCCCGAATCTTATGTTTTGTATGTTTTTTCCACGTGTCTTGACATCCAATGTATTCCTGCAAAGTTTGGTGAAGATCTGAGTATGTCGTTTTTGACCTTATCTGGGACCTCCCATCTGAAAATTTGAAAATTCTTAAAAAATCCGTCCAAAATCTTGATGACCCCAATCTCTTGTTTTGTACGTTTTTTCCACGTGTCTTGACATCCAATGTATCCCTGCAAAGTTTGGTGAAGATCTGAGTATGTAGTTTTTGACCTTATATGGAACCTCCTATCTGAAAATTTGAAAATTCTTAAAAAATTCGTCCAAAATCTTGATGTCCCCAACCCTATGTTTTGTATGTTTTTTCCACGTGTCTTGACATCCAATGTATCCCTGCAAAGTTTGGTGAAGATCTGAGTATGTCGTTTTTGACCTTATCTGGAACCTACTTTCTGAAAATTTGAATATTCTTAAAAAATTCGTCCAAAATCTTGATGTCTCCAATCTCTTGTTTTGTACTTTTTTTCCACGTGTCTTGACATCCAATGTATCCCTGCAAAGTTTGGTGAAGATCTGAGTATGTAGTTTTTGACCTTATCTGGAACCTCCCATTTGAAAATTTGAAAATTCCTAAAAAATCCGTCCAAAATCTTGATGACCCCAATCTCTTGTTTTGAACGTTTTTTCCACGTGTCTTGACATCCAATGTATCCCTGCAAAGTTTGGTGAAGATCTGAGTATGTCGTTTTTGACCTTATCTGGAACCTCCCATCTGAAAATTTGAAAATTCTTAAAAAATTCGTCGAAAATCTTGATGTCTCCAATCTCTTGTTTTGTACGTTTTTTCCACGTGTCTTGACATGCAAAGTATCCCTGCAAGGTTTGGTGAAGATCTGAGTATGTAGTTTTTGACCTTATATGGAACCTCCTATCTGAAAATTTGAAAATTTTGAAAAAATTCGTCCAAAATCTTGATGTCTCCAATCCTATGTTTTGTATGTTTTTTCCACGTGTCTTGACATCCAATGTATCCCTGCAAAGTTTGGTGAAGATCCGATATGTAGTTTTTGACCTTATCTGGAACCTCCTATCTGAAAATTTGAAAATTTTGAAAAAATTCGTCCAAAATCTTGATGTCTCCAATCTCTTGTTTTGTACGTTTTTTCCACGTGTCTTGACATCCAATGTATCCCTGCAATGTTTGGTGAAGATCTGAGTATGTAGTTTTTGACATTATATGGAACCTCCTATCTGAAAATTTGAAAATTCTTAAAAAATTTGACCAAAATCTTGATGTCCCCAATCCTATGTTTTGTATGTTTTTTCCACGTGTCTTGACATCCAATGTATCCCTGAAAAGTTTGGTGAAGATCTGAGTATGTCGTTTTTGACCTTATCTGGAACATCCTTTCTGAAAATTTGAAAATTCTTAAAAAATTCGTCCAAAATCTTGATGACTCCAATCTCTTGTTTTGTACGTTTTTTCCACGTGTCTTGACATCCAATGTATCCCTGCAAAGTTTGGTGAAGATCTGAGTGTGTCGTTTTTGACCTTATCTGGAACCTCCCATCTGAAAATTTGAAAATTCTTAAAAAATCCGTCCAAAATCTTGATGACCTCAATCTCTTGTTTTGTACGTTTTTTCCACGTGTCTTGACATCCAATGTATCCCTGCAAAGTTTGGTGAAGATCTGAGTATGTAGTTTTTGACCTTATATGGAACCTACTTTCTAAAAAATTTGAATATTCTTAAAAAATTCGTCCAAAATCTTGATGTCCCTAACCCTATGTTTTGTATGTTTTTTCCACGTGTCTTGACATCCAATGTATCCCTGCAAAGTTTGGTGAAGATCTGAGTATGTCGTTTTTGACCTTATCTGGAACCTCCTATCTGAAAATTTGAATATTCTTAAAAAATTCGTCCAATATCTTGATGTCTCCAATCTCTTGTTTTGTACGTTTTTTCCACGTGTCTTGACATCCAATGTATCCCTGCAAAGTTTGGTGAAGATCTGAGTATGTAGTTTTTGACCTTATCTGGAACCTCCCAACTGAAAATTTGAAAATTCCTAAAAAATCCGTCCAAAATCTTGATGACCCCAATCTCTTGTTTTGTACGTTTTTTCCACGTGTCTTGACATCCAATGTATCCTTGCAAAGTTTGGTGAAGATCTGAGTATGTCGTTTTTGACCTGATCTGGAACCTCCCATCTGAAAATTTGAAAATTCTTGAAAAATTCGTCGAAAATCTTGATGTCTCCAATCTCTTGTTTTGTACGTTTTTTCCACGTGTCTTGACATGCAAAGTATCCCTGCAAAGTTTGGCGAAGATCTGAGTTTTTGACCTTATCTGGAACCTCCTATCTGAAAATTTGAAAATTCCTAAAAAATTCGTCCAAAATCTTGATGTCTCCAATCTCTTGTTTTGTACGTTTTTTCCACGTGTCTTGACATCCAATGTAACTCTGCAATGTTTGGTGAAGATCTGAGTATGTAGTTTTTGACCTTATATGGAACATCCTGTCTGAAAATTTGAAAATTCTTAAAAAATTTGACCAAAATCTCGATATCCCCAATCCTATGTTTTGTATGTTTTTTCCACGTGTCTTGACATCCAATGTATCCCTGCAAAGTTTGGTGAAGATCCGAGTATGTAGTTTTTGACCTTATCTGGAACCTCCTATCAGAAAATTTGAAAATTTTGAAAAAATTCGTCCAAAATCTTGATGTCTCCAATCCTATGTTTTGTACGTTTTTTCAACGTGTCTTGAAATCCAATGTATCCCTGCAATGTTTGGTGAAGATCTGAGTATGAAGTTTTTGACCTTATATGGAACCTCCTATCTGAAAATTTGAAAATTCTTAAAAAATTTGACCAAAATCTTGATATCCCCAATCCTATGTTTTGTATGTTTTTTCCACGTGTCTTGACATCCAATGTATCTCTGCAAAGTTTGGTGAAGATCTGAGTATGTAGTTTTTGACCTTATCTGGAACCTCCTATCTGAAAATTTGAAAATTCTTAAAAAAATCGTCCAAAATCTTGATGTCTACAATCCCTTGTTTTGTACGTTTTTTCCACGTGTCTTGACATCCAATGTATCCCTGCAAAGTTTGGTGAAGATCTGAGTATGTCGTTTTTGACCTTATCTGGAACCTCCCATCTGAAAATTTGAAAATTCTTAAAAAATCCGTCCAAAATCTTGATGTCTCCAATCTCTTGTTTTGTACGTTTTTTCCACGTGTCTTGACATCCAATGTATCCTCGCAATGTTTGGTGAAGATCTGAGTATGAAGTTTTTGACCTTATATGGAACCTCCTATCTGAAAATTTGAAAATTCTTAAAAAATTTGACCAAAATCTTGATATCCCCAATCCTATTTTTGTATGTTTTTTCCACGTGTCTTGACATCCAATGTATCTCTGCAAAGTTTGGTGAAGATCTGAGTATGTAGTTTTTGACCTTATATGGAACCTCCTATCTGAAAATTTGAAAATTCTCAAAAAATTTGACCAAAATCTTGATGTCCCCAATCCTATGTTTTCTATGTTTTTTCCATGTGTCTTGACATCCAATGTATCCCTGAAAAGTTTGGTGAAGATCTGAGTATGTCGTTTTTGACCTTATCTGGAACCTCCCATCTGAAAATTTGAAAATTCTTAAAAAATCCGTCCAAAATCTTGATGACCCCATTCTCTTGTTTTGTACGTTTTTTCCACGTGTCTTGAAATCCAATGTATCCCTGCAAAGCTTGGTGAAGATCTGAGTATGTAGTTTTTGACCTTATATGGAACCTATCTGAAAATTTGAAAATTCTTAAAAAATTCGACCAAAATCTTGATGTCCCCAATCCTATGTCTTGTATGTTTTTTCCACGTGTCTTGACATCCAATGTATCCCTGCAAAGTTTGGTGAAGATCTGAGTATGTAGTTTTTGACCTTATCTGGAACCTCCCATCTGAAAATTTGAAAATTCCTAAAAAATCCGTCCAAAATCTTGATGACCCCAATCTCTTGTTTTGTACGTTTTTTCCACGTGTCTTGACATCCAATGTATCCCTGCAAAGTTTGGTGAAGATCTGAGTATGTAGTTTTTGACCTTACATGGAACCTCCTTTCTGAAAATTTGAAAATTCTTAAAAAATTCGTCCAAAATCTTGATGTCCCCAATCCTATGTTTTGTATGTTTTTTCCACGTGTCTTGACATCCAATGTATCCATGCAAAGTTTGGTGAATATCTGAGTATGTCGTTTTTGACCTTATCTGGAACCTCCCATCTGAAAATTTGAAAATTCTTAAAAAGTTCGTCGAAAATCTTGATGTCTCCAATCTCTTGTTTTGTACGTTTTTTCCACGTGTCTTGACATGCAAATTATTCCTGCAACGTTTGGTGAAGATCTGAGTATGTAGTTTTTGACCTTATCTGGAACCTCCTATCTGAAAATTTGAAAATTCTTCAAAAATTCGTCCAAAATCTTGATGTCTCCAATCTCTTGTTTTGTACGTTTTTTCCACGTGTCTTGACATCCAATGTATCCCTGCAATGTTTGGTGAAGATCTGAGTATGTAGTTTTTGACCTTATATGGAACCTCCTATCTGAAAATTTGAAAATTCTTGAAAAATTTGACCAAAATCTTGATATCCCCAATCTCTTGTTTTGTACGTTTTTTCCACGTGTCTTGACATCCAATGTATCCCTGCAAAGTTTGTTGAAGATCTGAGTATGTAGTTTTTGACCTTATCTGGAACCTCCCATCTGAAAATTTGAAAATTCCTAAAAAATCCGTCCAAAATCTTGATGACCCCAATCTCTTGTTTTGTACGTTTTTTCCACGTGTCTTGACATCCAATGTATCCCTGCAAAGTTTGGTGAAGATCTGAGTATGTAGTTTTTGACCTTATATGGAACATCCTTTCTGAAAATTTGAAAATTCTTAAAAAATTTGTCCAAAATCTTGATGTCTCCAATCTCTTGTTTTGTACGTTTTTTCCACGTGTCTTGACATCCAATGTATCCCTGCAAAGTTTGGTGAAGATCTGAGTATGTTGTTTTTGACCTTATCTGGAACCTCCTTTCTGAAAATTTGAAAATTCTTAAAAAATTCGTCCAAAATCTTGATGTCACCAATCCTATGTTTTGTACGTTTTTTCAACGTGTCTTGACATGCAAAGTATCCCTGCAAAGTTTGGTGAAGATCTGAGTATGTAGTTTTTGACCTTATATGGAACCTCCTATCTGAAAATTTGAAAATTCTTAAAAAATTCGACCAACACCTTGATGTCCCGAATCTTACGTTTTGTATGTTTTTCCACGTGTCTTGACATCCAATGTATTCCTGCAAAGTTTGGTGAAGATCTGAGTATGTCGTTTTTGACCTTATCTGGAACCTCCTATCTGAAATCTTGAAAATTCTTAAAAAATTCGACCAAAATCTTGATGTCTCCAATCTCTTGTTTTGTACGTTTTTTCCACGTGTCTTGACATCCAATGTATCCCTGCAAAGTTTGGTGAAGATCTGAGTATGTCGTTTTTGACCTTATCTGGAACCTCCCATCTGAAAATTTGAAAATTCTTAAAAAATCCGTCCAAAATCTTGATGTCTCCAATCTCTTGTTTTGTACGTTTTTTCCACGTGTCTTGACATCCAATGTATCCTCGCAATGTTTGGTGAAGATCTGAGTATGAAGTTTTTGACCTTATATGGAACCTCCTATCTGAAAATTTGAAAATTCTTAAAAAATTTGACCAAAATCTTGATATCCCCAATCCTATTTTTGTATGTTTTTTCCACGTGTCTTGACATCCAATGTATCTCTGCAAAGTTTGGTGAAGATCTGAGTATGTCGTTTTTGACCTTATCTGGAACCTCCTATCTGAAAATTTGAAAATTTTTAAAAAATTCGTCCAAAATCTTGATGTCTCCAATCTCTTGTTTTGTACGTTTTTTCCACGTGTCTTGACATCCAATGTATCCCTGCAAAGTTTGGTGAAGATCTGAGTATGTAGTTTTTGACCTTATATGGAACCTACTTTCTAAAAATTTGAATATTCTTAAAAAATTCGTCCAAAATCTTGATGTCCCTAACCCTATGTTTTGTATGTTTTTTCCACGTGTCTTGACATCCAATGTATCCCTGCAAAGTTTGGTGAAGATCTGAGTATGTCGTTTTTGACCTTATCTGGAACCTCCTATCTGAAAATTTGAATATTCTTAAAAAATTCGTCCAAAATCTTGATGTCTCCAATCTCTTGTTTTGTACGTTTTTTCCACGTGTCTTGACATCCAATGTATCCCTGCAAAGTTTGGTGAAGATCTGAGTATGTAGTTTTTGACCTTATCTGGAACCTCCCATCTGAAAATTTGAAAATTCCTAAAAAATCCGTCCAAAATCTTGATGACCCCAATCTCTTGTTTTGTACGTTTTTTCCACGTGTCTTGACATCCAATGTATCCCTGCAAAGTTTGGTGAAGATCTGAGTATGTCGTTTTTGACCTGATCTGGAACCTCCCATCTGAAATTTTGAAAATTCTTGAAAAATTCGTCGAAAATCTTGATGTCTCCAATCTCTTGTTTTGTACGTTTTTTCCACGTGTCTTGACATGCAAAGTATCCCTGCAAAGTTTGGCGAAGATCTGAGTTTTTGACCTTATCTGGAACCTCCTATCTGAAAATTTGAAAATTCCTAAAAAATTCGTCCAAAATCTTGATGTCTCCAATCTCTTGTTTTGTACGTTTTTTCCACGTGTCTTGACATCCAATGTAACTCTGCAATGTTTGGTGAAGATCTGAGTATGTAGTTTTTGACCTTATATGGAACATCCTATCTGAAAATTTGAAAATTCTTAAAAAATTTGACCAAAATCTCGATATCCCCAATCCTATGTTTGTATGTTTTTTCCACGTGTCTTGACATCCAATGTATCCCTGCAAAGTTTGGTGAAGATCCGAGTATGTAGTTTTTGACCTTATCTGGAACCTCCTATCAATAAATTTGAAAATTTTGAAAAAATTCGTCCAACATCTTGATGTCTCCAATCCTATGTTTTGTACGTTTTTTCCACGTGTCTTGAAATCCAATGTATCCCTGCAATGTTTGGTGAAGATCTGAGTATGAAGTTTTTGACCTTATATGGAACCTCCTATCTGAAAATTTGAAAATTCTTAAAAAATTTGACCAAAATCTTGATATCCCCAATCCTATGTTTTGTATGTTTTTTCCACGTGTCTTGACATCCAATGTATCTCTGCAAAGTTTGGTGAAGATCTGAGTATGTAGTTTTTGACCTTATCTGGAACCTCCTATCTGAAAATTTGAAAATTTTTAAAAAATTCGTCCAAAATCTTGATGTCTCCAATCTCTTCTTTTGTACGTTTTTTCCACGTGTCTTGACATCCAATGTATCCCTGCAATGTTTGGTGAAGATCTGAGTATGTAGTTTTTGACCTTATATGGAACCTCCTATCTGAAAATTTGAAAATTCTTAAAAAATTTGACCAAAATCTTGATGTCCCCAATCCTATGTTTTCTATGTTTTTTCCACGTGTCTTGACATCCAATGTATCCCTGCAAAGTTTGGTGAAGATCTGAGTATGTCGTTTTTGACCTTATCTGGAACATCCTTTCTGAAAATTTGAAAATTCTTAAAAAATTCGTCCAAAATCTTGATGTCTCCAATCTCTTGTTTTGTACGTTTTTCCCACGTGTCTTGACATCCAATGTATCCCTGCAAAGTTTGGTGAAGATCTGAGTATGTAGTTTTTGACCTTATCTAGAACCTCCTATCTAAATATTTGAAAATTTTGAAAAAATTCGTCCAAAATCTTGATGTCTCCAATCTCTTGTTTTGTACGTTTTTTCAACGTGTCTTGACATCCAATGTATCCCTGCAATGTTTGGTGAAGGTCTGAGTATGTAGTTTTTGACCTTATATGGAACCTCCTATCTGAAAATTTGAAAATTCTCAAAAAATTTGACCAAAATCTTGATGTCCCCAATCCTATGTTTTCTATGTTTTTTCCACGTGTCTTGACATCCAATGTATCCCTGAAAAGTTTGGTGAAGATCTGAGTATGTCGTTTTTGACGTTATCTGGAACATCTTTTCTGAAAATTTGAAAATTCTTAAAAAATTCGTCCAAAATCTTGATGTCTCCAATCTCTTGTTTTGTACGTTTTTTCCACGTGTCTTGACATCCAATGTATCCCTGCAAAGTTTGGTGAAGATCTGAGTATGTTGTTTTTGACCTTATCTGGAACCTCCTTTCTGAAAATTTGAAAATTCTTAAAAAATTCGTCCAAAATCTTGATGTCACCAATCCTATGTTTTGTACGTTTTTTCAACGTGTCTTGACATGCAAAGTATCCCTGCAAAGTTTGGTGAAGATCTGAGTATGTAGTTTTTGACCTTATATGGAACCTCCTATCTGAAAATTTGAAAATTCTTAAAAAATTCGACCAACACCTTGATGTCCCGAATCTTACGTTTTGTATGTTTTTCCACGTGTCTTGACATCCAATGTATTCCTGCAAAGTTTGGTGAAGATCTGAGTATGTCGTTTTTGACCTTATCTGGAACCTCCTATCTGAAATCTTGAAAATTCTTAAAAAATTCGACCAAAATCTTGATGTCTCCAATCTCTTGTTTTGTACGTTTTTTCCACGTGTCTTGACATCCAATGTATCCCTGCAAAGTTTGGTGAAGATCTGAGTATGTAGTTTTTGACCTTATATGGAACCTCCTTTCTGAAAATTTGAAAATTCTTAAAAAAATCGTCCAAAATCTTGATGTCTACAATCCCTTGTTTTGTACGTTTTTTCCACGTGTCTTGACATCCAATGTATCCCTGCAAAGTTTGGTGAAGATCTGAGTATGTCGTTTTTGACCTTATCTGGAACCTCCCATCTGAAAATTTGAAAATTCTTAAAAAAATCCGTCCAAAATCTTGATGTCTCCAATCTCTTGTTTTGTACGTTTTTTCCACGTGTCTTGACATCCAATGTATCCCTGCAATGTTTGGTGAAGATCTGAGTATGTAGTTTTTGACCTTATATGGAACCTCCTATCTGAAAATTTGTAAATTCTTAAAAAATTTGACCAAAATCTTGATGTCCCCAATCCTATGTTCTGTTCGTTTTTTCCACGTGTCTTGACATCCAATGTATCCCTGCAAAGTTTGGTGAAGATCTGAGTATGTAGTTTTTGACCTTATATGGAACCTCCCATCTGAAAATTTGAAAATTCTTAAAAAATTCGTCCAAAATCTTGATGTCTCCAATCTCTTGTTTTGTACGTTTTTTCCACGTGTCTTGACATCCAATGTATCCCTCCAATGTTTGGTGAAGATCTAAGTATGTAGTTTTTGACCTTATATGGAACCTCCTATCTGAAAATTTGAAAATTCTTAAAAAATTCGACCAAAATCTTGATGTCCCCAATCTCTTGTTTTGTATGTTTTTTCCACGTGTCTTGACATCCAATGTATCCCTGCAAAGTTTGGTGGAGATCTGAGTATGTAGTTTTTGACCTTATATGAAACCTCCTATCTGAAAATTTGAATATTCTTAAAAAATTCGTCCAAAATCTTGATGTCTCCAATCTCTTGTTTTGTACGTTTTTTCCACGTGTCTTGACATCCAATGTATCCCTGCAAAGTTTGGTGAAGATCTGAGTATGTAGTTTTTGACCTTATCTGGAACCTCCCATCTGAAAATTTGAAAATTCCTAAAAAATCCGTCCAAAATCTTGATGACCCCAATCTCTTGTTTTGTACGTTTTTTCCACGTGTCTTGACATCCAATGCATTCCTGCAAAGTTTGGTGAAGATCTGAGTATGTCGTTTTTGACCTTATCTGGAACCTCCCATCTGAAAATTTGAATAATCTTAAAAAATGCGTCCAAAATCTTGATGTCTCCAATCTCTTGTTTTGTACGTTTTTTCCACGTGTCTTGACATCCAATGTATCCCTGCAATGTTTGGTGAAGATCTGAGTATGTAGTTTTTGACCTTATATGGAACCTCCTATCTGAAAATTTGAAAATTCTTAAAAAATTTGACCAAAATCTTGATGTCCCCAATCCTATGTTTTGTATGTTTTTTCCACGTGTCTTGACATCCAATGTATCCCTGCAGAGTTTGGTGAAGATCTGAGTATGTCGTTTTTGACCTTATCTGGAACATCCTTTCTGAAAATTTGAAAATTCTTAAAAAATTCGTCCAAAATCTTGATGTCTCCAATCTCTTGTTTTGTACGTTTTTTCCACGTGTCTTGACATCCAATGTATCCCTGCAAAGTTTGGTGAAGATCTGAGTATGTAGTTTTTCACCTTATCTGGAACCTCCCATCTGAAAATTTGAAAATTCCTAAAAAATCCGTCCAAAATCTTGATGAACCCAATCTCTTGTTTTGTACGTTTTTTCCACGTGTCTTGACATCCAATGTATCTCTGCAAAGTTTGGTGAAGATCTGAGTATGTAGTTTTTGACCTTATCTGGAACCTCCTATCTGAAAATTTGAAAATTTTTAAAAAATTCGTCCAAAATCTTGATGTCTCCAATCTCTTGTTTTGTACGTTTTTTCCACGTGTCTTGACATCCAATGTATCCCTGCAATGTTTGGTGAAGATCTGAGTATGTAGTTTTTGACCTTATATGGAACCTCCTATCTGAAAATTTGAAAATTCTTAAAAAATTTGACCAAAATCTTGATGTCCCCAATCCTACGTTTTGTATGTTTTTTCCACGTGTCTTGACATCCAATGTATCCCTGAAAAGTTTGGTGAAGATCTGAGTATGTCGTTTTTGACCTTATCTGGAACATCCTTTCTGAAAATTTGAAAATTCTTAAAAAATTCGTCCAAAATCTTGATGTCTCCAATCTCTTGTTTTGTACGTTTTTTCCACGTGTCTTGACATCCAATGTATCCCTGCAAAGTTTGGTGAAGATCTGAGTGTGTCGTTTTTGACCTTATCTGGAACCTCCCATCTGAAAATTTGAAAATTCTTAAAAAATCCGTCCAAAATCTTGATGACCCCAATCTCTTGTTTTGTACGTTTTTTCCACGTGTCTTGACATCCAATGTGTCCCTGCAAAGTTTGGTGAAGATCTGAGTATGTAGTTTTTGACCTTATATGGAACCTACTTTCTAAACATTTGAATATTCTTAAAAAATTCGTCCAAAATCTTGATGTCCCTAACCCTATGTTTTGTATGTTTTTTCCACGTGTCTTGACATCCAATGTATCCCTGCAAAGTTTGGTGAAGATCTGAGTATGTCGTTTTTGACCTTATCTGGAACCTCCTATCTGAAAATTTGAATATTCTTAAAAAATTCGTCCAAAATCTTGATGTCTCCAATCTCTTGTTTTGTACGTTTTTTCCTCGTGTCTTGACATCCAATGTATCCCTGCAAAGTTTGGTGAAGATCTGAGTATGTAGTTTTTGACCTTATCTGGAACCTCCCATCTGAAAATTTGAAAATTCCTAAAAAATCCGTCCAAAATCTTGATGACCCCAATCTCTTGTTTTGTACGTTTTTTCCACGTGTCTTGACATCCAATGTATCCCTGCAAAGTTTGGTGAAGATCTGAGTATGTCGTTTTTGACCTGATCTGGAACCTCCCATCTGAAAATTTGAAAATTCTTGAAAAATTCGTCGAAAATCTTGATGTCTCCAATCTCTTGTTTTGTACGTTTTTTCCACGTGTCTTGACATGCAAAGTATCCCTGCAAAGTTTGGCGAAGATCTGAGTTTTTGACCTTATCTGGAACCTCCTATCTGAAAATTTGAAAATTCCTAAAAAATTCGTCCAAAATCTTGATGTCTCCAATCTCTTGTTTTGTTCGTTTTTTCCACGTGTCTTGACATCCAATGTAACTCTGCAATGTTTGGTGAAGATCTGAGTATGTAGTTTTTGACCTTATATGGAACATCCTATCTGAAAATTTGAAAATTCTTAAAAAATTTGACCAAAATCTCGATATCCCCAATCCTATGTTTTGTATGTTTTTTCCACGTGTCTTGACATCCAATGTATCCCTGCAAAGTTTGGTGAAGATCCGAGTATGTAGTTTTTGACCTTATCTGGAACCTACTATCAGAAAATTTGAAAATTTTGAAAAAATTCGTCCAAAATCTTGATGTCTCCAATCCTATGTTTTGTACGTTTTTTCCACGTGTCTTGAAATCCAATGTATCCCTGCAATGTTTGGTGAAGATCTGAGTATGAAGTTTTTGAGCTTATATGGAACCTCCTATCTGAAAATTTGAAAATTCTTAAAAAATTTGACCAAAATCTTGATATCCCCAATCCTATGTTTTGTGTTTTTTCCACGTGTCTTGACATCCAATGTATCTCTGCAAAGTTTGGTGAAGATCTGAGTATGTAGTTTTTGACCTTATCTGGAACCTCCTATCTGAAAATTTGAAAATTTTTAAAAAATTCGTCCAAAATCTTGATGTCTCCAATCTCTTGTTTTGTACGTTTTTTCCACGTGTCTTGACATCCAATGTATCCCTGCAAAGTTTGGTGAAGATCTGAGTATGTAGTTTTTGACCTTATATGGAACCTACTTTCTAAAAATTTGAATATTCTTAAAAAATTCGTCCAAAATCTTGATGTCCCTAACCCTATGTTTTGTATGTTTTTTCCACGTGTCTTGACATCCAATGTATCCCTGCAAAGTTTGGTGAAGATCTGAGTATGTCGTTTTTGACCTTATCTGGAACCTCCCATCTGAAAATTTGAAAATTCCTAAAAAATCCATCCAAAATCTTGATGACCCCAATCTCTTGTTTTGTACGTTTTTTCCACGTGTCTTGACATCCAATGTATCCCTGCAAAGTTTAATGAAGATCTGAGTATGTCGTTTTTGACCTTATCTAGAACCTCCTATCTGAATATTTGAAAATTTTGAAAAAATTCGTCCAAAATCTTGATGTCTCCAATCTCTTGTTTTGTACGTTTTTTCAACGTGTCTTGACATCCAATGTATCCCTGCAATGTTTGGTGAAGGTCTGAGTATGTAGTTTTTGACCTTATATGGAACCTCCTATCTGAAAATTTGAAAATTCTCAAAAAATTTGACCAAAATCTTGATGTCCCCAATCCTATGTTTTCTATGTTTTTTCCACGTGTCTTGACATCCAATGTATCCCTGAAAAGTTTGGTGAAGATCTGAGTATGTCGTTTTTGACGTTATCTGGAACATCTTTTCTGAAAATTTGAAAATTCTTAAAAAATTCGTCCAAAATCTTGATGTCTCCAATCTCTTGTTTTGTACGTTTTTTCCACGTGTCTTGACATCCAATGTATCCCTGCAAAGTTTGGTGAAGATCTGAGTATGTTGTTTTTGACCTTATCTGGAACCTCCTTTCTGAAAATTTGAAAATTCTTAAAAAATTCGTCCAAAATCTTGATGTCACCAATCCTATGTTTTGTACGTTTTTTCAACGTGTCTTGACATGCAAAGTATCCCTGCAAAGTTTGGTGAAGATCTGAGTATGTAGTTTTTGACCTTATATGGAACCTCCTATCTGAAAATTTGAAAATTCTTAAAAAATTCGACCAACACCTTGATGTCCCGAATCTTACGTTTTGTATGTTTTTCCACGTGTCTTGACATCCAATGTATTCCTGCAAAGTTTGGTGAAGATCTGAGTATGTCGTTTTTGACCTTATCTGGAACCTCCTATCTGAAATCTTGAAAATTCTTAAAAAATTCGACCAAAATCTTGATGTCTCCAATCTCTTGTTTTGTACGTTTTTTCCACGTGTCTTGACATCCAATGTATCCCTGCAAAGTTTGGTGAAGATCTGAGTATGTAGTTTTTGACCTTATATGGAACCTCCTTTCTGAAAATTTGAAAATTCTTAAAAAAATCGTCCAAAATCTTGATGTCTACAATCCCTTGTTTTGTACGTTTTTTCCACGTGTCTTGACATCCAATGTATCCCTGCAAAGTTTGGTGAAGATCTGAGTATGTCGTTTTTGACCTTATCTGGAACCTCCCATCTGAAAATTTGAAAATTCTTAAAAAATCCGTCCAAAATCTTGATGTCTCCAATCTCTTGTTTTGTACGTTTTTTCAACGTGTCTTGACATCCAATGTATCCCTGCAATGTTTGGTGAAGATCTGAGTATGTAGTTTTTGACCTTATATGGAACCTCCTATCTGAAAATTTGTAAATTCTTAAAAAATTTGATCAAAATCTTGATGTCCCCAATCCTATGTTCTGTTCGTTTTTTCCACGTGTCTTGACATCCAATGTATCCCTGCAAAGTTTGGTGAAGATCTGAGTATGTAGTTTTTGACCTTATATGGAACCTCCCATCTGAAAATTTGAAAATTCTTAAAAAATTCGTCCAAAATCTTGATGTCTCCAATCTCTTGTTTTGTACGTTTTTTCCACGTGTCTTGACATCCAATGTATCCCTCCAATGTTTGGTGAAGATCTAAGTATGTAGTTTTTGACCTTATATGGAACCTCCTATCTGAAAATTTGAAAATTCTTAAAAAATTCGACCAAAATCTTGATGTCCCCAATCTCTTGTTTTGTATGTTTTTCCACGTGTCTTGACATCCAATGTATCCCTGCAAAGTTTGGTGTAGATCTGAGTATGTAGTTTTTGACCTTATATGAAACCTCCTATCTGAAAATTTGAATATTCTTAAAAAATTCGTCCAAAATCTTGATGTCTCCAATCTCTTGTTTTGTACGTTTTTTCCACGTGTCTTGACATCCAATGTAACCCTGCAAAGTTTGGTGAAGATCTGAGTATGTAGTTTTTGACCTTATCTGGAACCTCCCATCTGAAAATTTGAAAATTCCTAAAAAATCCGTCCAAAATCTTGATGACCCCAATCTCTTGTTTTGTACGTTTTTTCCACGTGTCTTGACATCCAATGCATTCCTGCAAAGTTTGGTGAAGATCTGAGTATGTCGTTTTTGACCTTATCTGGAACCTCCCATCTGAAAATTTGAAAATTCTTAAAAAATCCGTCCAAAATCTTGATGTCTCCAATCTCTTGTTTTGTACGTTTTTTCCACGTGTCTTGACATCCAATGTATCCCTGCAATGTTTGGTGAAGATCTCAGTATGTAGTTTTTGACCTTATATGGAACCTCCTATCTGAAAATTTGAAAATTCTTAAAAAATTTGACCAAAATCTTGATGTCCCCAATCCTATGTTTTGTATGTTTTTTCCACGTGTCTTGACATCCAATGTATCCCTGCAGAGTTTGGTGAAGATCTGAGTATGTCGTTTTTGACCTTATCTGGAACATCCTTTCTGAAAATTTGAAAATTCTTAAAAAATTCGTCCAAAATCTTGATGTCTCCAATCTCTTGTTTTGTACGTTTTTTCCACGTGTCTTGACATCCAATGTATCCCTGCAAAGTTTGGTGAAGATCTGAGTATGTAGTTTTTCACCTTATCTGGAACCTCCCATCTGAAAATTTGAAAATTCCTAAAAAATCCGTCCAAAATCTTGATGAACCCAATCTCTTGTTTTGTACGTTTTTTCCACGTGTCTTGACATCCAATGTATCTCTGCAAAGTTTGGTGAAGATCTGAGTATGTAGTTTTTGACCTTATCTGGAACCTCCTATCTGAAAATTTGAAAATTTTTAAAAAATTCGTCCAAAATCTTGATGTCTCCAATCTCTTGTTTTGTACGTTTTTTCCACGTGTCTTGACATCCAATGTTTCCCTGCAATGTTTGGTGAAGATCTGAGTATGTAGTTTTTGACCTTATATGGAACCTCCTATCTGAAAATTTGAAAATTCTTAAAAAATTTGACCAAAATCTTGATGTCCCCAATCCTACGTTTTGTATGTTTTTTCCACGTGTCTTGACATCCAATGTATCCCTGAAAAGTTTGGTGAAGATCTGAGTATGTCGTTTTTGACCTTATCTGGAACATTCTTTCTGAAAATTTGAAAATTCTTAAAAAATTCGTCCAAAATCTTGATGTCTCCAATCTCTTGTTTTGTACGTTTTTTCCACGTGTCTTGACATCCAATGTATCCCTGCAAAGTTTGGTGAAGATCTGAGTGTGTCGTTTTTGACCTTATCTGGAACCTCCCATCTGAAAATTTGAAAATTCTTAAAAAATCCGTCCAAAATCTTGATGACCCCAATCTCTTGTTTTGTACGTTTTTTCCACGTGTCTTGACATCTAATGTATCCCTGCAAAGTTTGGTGAAGATCTGAGTATGTAGTTTTTGACCTTATATGGAACCTACTTTCTAAACATTTGAATATTCTTAAAAAATTCGTCCAAAATCTTGATGTCCCTAACCCTATGTTTTGTATGTTTTTTCCACGTGTCTTGACATCCAATGTATCCCTGCAAAGTTTGGTGAAGATCTGAGTATGTCGTTTTTGACCTTATCTGGAACCTCTTATCTGAAAATTTGAATATTCTTAAAAAATTCGTCCAAAATCTTGATGTCTCCAATCTCTTGTTTTGTACGTTTTTTCCTCGTGTCTTGACATCCAATGTATCCCTGCAAAGTTTGGTGAAGATCTGAGTATGTAGTTTTTGACCTTATCTGGAACCTCCCATCTGAAAATTTGAAAATTCCTAAAAAATCCGTCCAAAATCTTGATGACCCCAATCTCTTGTTTTGTACGTTTTTTCCACGTGTCTTGACATCCAATGTATCCCTGCAAAGTTTGGTGAAGATCTGAGTATGTCGTTTTTGACCTGATCTGGAACCTCCCATCTGAAAATTTGAAAATTCTTGAAAAATTCGTCGAAAATCTTGATGTCTCCAATCTCTTGTTTTGTACGTTTTTTCCACGTGTCTTGACATGCAAAGTATCCCTGCAAAGTTTGGCGAAGATCTGAGTTTTTGACCTTATCTGGAACCTCCTATCTGAAAATTTGAAAACTCCTAAAAAATTCGTCCAAAATCTTGATGTCTCCAATCTCTTGTTTTGTTCGTTTTTTCCACGTGTCTTGACATCCAATGTAACTCTGCAATGTTTGGTGAAGATCTGAGTATGTAGTTTTTGACCTTATATGGAACATCCTATCTGAAAATTTGAAAATTCTTAAAAAATTTGACCAAAATCTCGATATCCCCAATCCTATGTTTTGTATGTTTTTTCCACGTGTCTTGACATCCAATGTATCCCTGCAAAGTTTGGTGAAGATCCGAGTATGTAGTTTTTGACCTTATCTGGAACCTACTATCAGAAAATTTGAAAATTTTGAAAAAATTCGTCCAAAATCTTGATGTCTCCAATCCTATGTTTTGTACGTTTTTTCCACGTGTCTTGAAATCCAATGTATCCCTGCAATGTTTGGTGAAGATCTGAGTATGAAGTTTTTGACCTTATATGGAACCTCCTATCTGAAAATTTGAAAATTCTTAAAAAATTTGACCAAAATCTTGATATCCCCAATCCTATGTTTTGTGTTTTTTCCACGTGTCTTGACATCCAATGTATCTCTGCAAAGTTTGGTGAAGATCTGAGTATGTAGTTTTTGACCTTATCTGGAACCTCCTATCTGAAAATTTGAAAATTTTTAAAAAATTCGTCCAAAATCTTGATGTCTCCAATCTCTTGTTTTGTACGTTTTTTCCACGTGTCTTGACATCCAATGTATCCCTGCAAAGTTTGGTGAAGATCTGAGTATGTAGTTTTTGACCTTATATGGAACCTACTTTCTAAAAATTTGAATATTCTTAAAAAATTCGTCCAAAATCTTGATGTCCCTAACCCTATGTTTTGTATGTTTTTTCCACGTGTCTTGACATCCAATGTATCCCTGCAAAGTTTGGTGAAGATCTGAGTATGTCGTTTTTGACCTTATCTGGAACCTCCCATCTGAAAATTTGAAAATTCCTAAAAAATCCATCCAAAATCTTGATGACCCCAATCTCTTGTTTTGTACGTTTTTTCCACGTGTCTTGACATCCAATGTATCCCTGCAAAGTTTGGTGAAGATCTGAGTATGTCGTTTTTGACCTTATCTAGAACCTCCTATCTGAATATTTGAAAATTTTGAAAAAATTCGTCCAAAATCTTGATGTCTCCAATCTCTCGTTTTGTACGTTTTTTCAACGTGTCTTGACATCCAATGTATCCCTGCAATGTTTGGTGAAGGTCTGAGTATGTAGTTTTTGACCTTATATGGAACCTCCTATCTGAAAATTTGAAAATTCTCAAAAAATTTGACCAAAATCTTGATGTCCCCAATCCTATGTTTTCTATGTTTTTTCCACGTGTCTTGACATCCAATGTATCCCTGAAAAGTTTGGTGAAGATCTGAGTATGTCGTTTTTGACGTTATCTGGAACATCTTTTCTGAAAATTTGAAAATTCTTAAAAAATTCGTCCAAAATCTTGATGTCTCCAATCTCTTGTTTTGTACGTTTTTTCCACGTGTCTTGACATCCAATGTATCCCTGCAATGTTTGGTGAAGATCTGAGTATGTAGTTTTTGACCTTATATGGAACCTCCTATCTGAAAATTTGTAAATTCTTAAAAAATTTGACCAAAATCTTGATGTCCCCAATCCTATGTTCTGTTCGTTTTTTCCACGTGTCTTGACATCCAATGTATCCCTGCAAAGTTTGGTGAAGATCTGAGTATGTAGTTTTTGACCTTATATGGAACCTCCCATCTGAAAATTTGAAAATTCTTAAAAAATTCGTCCAAAATCTTGATGTCTCCAATCTCTTGTTTTGTACGTTTTTTCCACGTGTCTTGACATCCAATGTATCCCTCCAATGTTTGGTGAAGATCTAAGTATGTAGTTTTTGACCTTATATGGAACCTCCTATCTGAAAATTTGAAAATTCTTAAAAAATTCGACCAAAATCTTGATGTCCCCAATCTCTTGTTTTGTATGTTTTTCCACGTGTCTTGACATCCAATGTATCCCTGCAAAGTTTGGTGTAGATCTGAGTATGTAGTTTTTGACCTTATATGAAACCTCCTATCTGAAAATTTGAATATTCTTAAAAAATTCGTCCAAAATCTTGATGTCTCCAATCTCTTGTTTTGTACGTTTTTTCCACGTGTCTTGACATCCAATGTATCCCTGCAAAGTTTGGTGAAGATCTGAGTATGTAGTTTTTGACCTTATCTGGAACCTCCCATCTGAAAATTTGAAAATTCCTAAAAAATCCGTCCAAAATCTTGATGACCCCAATCTCTTGTTTTGTACGTTTTTTCCACGTGTCTTGACATCCAATGCATTCCTGCAAAGTTTGGTGAAGATCTGAGTATGTCGTTTTTGACCTTATCTGGAACCTCCCATCTGAAAATTTGAAAATTCTTAAAAAATCCGTCCAAAATCTTGATGTCTCCAATCTCTTGTTTTGTACGTTTTTTCCACGTGTCTTGACATCCAATGTATCCCTGCAATGTTTGGTGAAGATCTCAGTATGTAGTTTTTGACCTTATATGGAACCTCCTATCTGAAAATTTGAAAATTCTTAAAAAATTTGACCAAAATCTTGATGTCCCCAATCCTATGTTTTGTATGTTTTTTCCACGTGTCTTGACATCCAATGTATCCCTGCAGAGTTTGGTGAAGATCTGAGTATGTCGTTTTTGACCTTATCTGGAACATCCTTTCTGAAAATTTGAAAATTCTTAAAAAATTCGTCCAAAATCTTGATGTCTCCAATCTCTTGTTTTGTACGTTTTTTCCACGTGTCTTGACATCCAATGTATCCCTGCAAAGTTTGGTGAAGATCTGAGTATGTAGTTTTTCACCTTATCTGGAACCTCCCATCTGAAAATTTGAAAATTCCTAAAAAATCCGTCCAAAATCTTGATGAACCCAATCTCTTGTTTTGTACGTTTTTTCCACGTGTCTTGACATCCAATGTATCTCTGCAAAGTTTGGTGAAGATCTGAGTATGTAGTTTTTGACCTTATCTGGAACCTCCTATCTGAAAATTTGAAAATTTTTAAAAAATTCGTCCAAAATCTTGATGTCTCCAATCTCTTGTTTTGTACGTTTTTTCCACGTGTCTTGACATCCAATGTTTCCCTGCAATGTTTGGTGAAGATCTGAGTATGTAGTTTTTGACCTTATATGGAACCTCCTATCTGAAAATTTGAAAATTCTTAAAAAATTTGACCAAAATCTTGATGTCCCCAATCCTACGTTTTGTATGTTTTTTCCACGTGTCTTGACATCCAATGTATCCCTGAAAAGGTTGGTGAAGATCTGAGTATGTCGTTTTTAACCTTATCTGGAACATCCTTTCTGAAAATTTGAAAATTCTTAAAAAATTCGTCCAAAATCTTGATGTCTCCAATCTCTTGTTTTGTACGTTTTTTCCACGTGTCTTGACATCCAATGTATCCCTGCAAAGTTTGGTGAAGATCTGAGTGTGTCGTTTTTGACCTTATCTGGAACCTCCCATCTGAAAATTTGAAAATTCTTAAAAAATCCGTCCAAAATCTTGATGACCCCAATCTCTTGTTTTGTACGTTTTTTCCACGTGTCTTGACATCTAATGTATCCCTGCAAAGTTTGGTGAAGATCTGAGTATGTAGTTTTTGACCTTATATGGAACCTACTTTCTAAACATTTGAATATTCTTAAAAAATTCGTCCAAAATCTTGATGTCCCTAACCCTATGTTTTGTATGTTTTTTCCACGTGTCTTGACATCCAATGTATCCCTGCAAAGTTTGGTGAAGATCTGAGTATGTCGTTTTTGACCTTATCTGGAACCTCTTATCTGAAAATTTGAATATTCTTAAAAAATTCGTCCAAAATCTTGATGTCTCCAATCTCTTGTTTTGTACGTTTTTTCCTCGTGTCTTGACATCCAATGTATCCCTGCAAAGTTTGGTGAAGATCTGAGTATGTAGTTTTTGACCTTATCTGGAACCTCCCATCTGAAAATTTGAAAATTCCTAAAAAATCCGTCCAAAATCTTGATGACCCCAATCTCTTGTTTTGTACGTTTTTTCCACGTGTCTTGACATCCAATGTATCCCTGCAAAGTTTGGTGAAGATCTGAGTATGTCGTTTTTGACCTGATCTGGAACCTCCCATCTGAAAATTTGAAAATTCTTGAAAAATTCGTCGAAAATCTTGATGTCTCCAATCTCTTGTTTTGTACGTTTTTTCCACGTGTCTTGACATGCAAAGTATCCCTGCAAAGTTTGGCGAAGATCTGAGTTTTTGACCTTATCTGGAACCTCCTATCTGAAAATTTGAAAATTCCTAAAAAATTCGTCCAAAATCTTGATGTCTCCAATCTCTTGTTTTGTTCGTTTTTTCCACGTGTCTTGACATCCAATGTAACTCTGCAATGTTTGGTGAAGATCTGAGTATGTAGTTTTTGACCTTATATGGAACATCCTATCTGAAAATTTGAAAATTCTTAAAAAATTTGACCAAAATCTCGATATCCCCAATCCTATGTTTTGTATGTTTTTTCCACGTGTCTTGACATCCAATGTATCCCTGCAAAGTTTGGTGAAGATCCGAGTATGTAGTTTTTGACCTTATCTGGAACCTCCTATCAGAAAATTTGAAAATTTTGAAAAAATTCGTCCAAAATCTTGATGTCTCCAATCCTATGTTTTGTACGTTTTTTCCACGTGTCTTGAAATCCAATGTATCCCTGCAATGTTTGGTGAAGATCTGAGTATGAAGTTTTTGACCTTATATGGAACCTCCTATCTGAAAATTTGAAAATTCTTAAAAAATTTGACCAAAATCTTGATATCCCCAATCCTATGTTTTGTGTTTTTTCCACGTGTCTTGACATCCAATGTATCTCTGCAAAGTTTGGTGAAGATCTGAGTATGTAGTTTTTGACCGTATCTGGAACCTCCTATCTGAAAATTTGAAAATTTTTAAAAAATTCGTCCAAAATCTTGATGTCTCCAATCTCTTGTTTTGTACGTTTTTTCCACGTGTCTTGACATCCAATGTATCCCTGCAAAGTTTGGTGAAGATCTGAGTATGTAGTTTTTGACATTATATGGAACCTACTTTCTAAAAATTTGAATATTCTTAAAAAATTCGTCCAAAATCTTGATGTCCCTAACCCTATGTTTTGTATGTTTTTTCCACGTGTCTTGACATCCAATGTATCCCTGCAAAGTTTGGTGAAGATCTGAGTATGTCGTTTTTGACCTTATCTGGAACCTCCTATCTGAAAATTTGAATATTCTTAAAAAATTCGTCCAAAATCTTGATGTCTCCAATCTCTTGTTTTGTACGTTTTTTCCACGTGTCTTGACATCCAATGTATCCCTGCAAAGTTTGGTGAAGATCTGAGTATGTAGTTTTTGACCTTATCTGGAACCTCCCATCTGAAAATTTGAAAATTCCTAAAAAATCCGTCCAAAATCTTGATGACCCCAATCTCTTGTTTTGTACGTTTTTTCCACGTGTCTTGACATCCAATGTATCCCTGCAAAGTTTGGTGAAGATCTGAGTATGTCGTTTTTGACCTGATCTGGAACCTCCCATCTGAAATTTTGAAAATTCTTGAAAAATTCGTCGAAAATCTTGATGTCTCCAATCTCTTGTTTTGTACGTTTTTTCCACGTGTCTTGACATGCAAAGTATCCCTGCAAAGTTTGGCGAAGATCTGAGTTTTTGACCTTATATGGAACCTCCTATCTGAAAATTTGAAAATTCCTAAAAAATTCGTCCAAAATCTTGATGTCTCCAATCTCTTGTTTTGTACGTTTTTTCCACGTGTCTTGACATCCAATGTAACTCTGCAATGTTTGGTGAAGATCTGAGTATGTAGTTTTTGACCTTATATGGAACATCCTATCTGAAAATTTGAAAATTCTTAAAAAATTTGACCAAAATCTCGATATCCCCAATCCTATGTTTTGTATGTTTTTTCCACGTGTCTTGACATCCAATGTATCCCTGCAAAGTTTGGTGAAGATCCGAGTATGTAGTTTTTGACCTTATCTGGAACCTCCTATCAGAAAATTTGAAAATTGTGAAAAAATTCGTCCAACATCTTGATGTCTCCAATCCTATGTTTTATACGTTTTTTCCACGTATCTTGAAATCCAATGTATCCCTGCAATGTTTGGTGAAGATCTGAGTATGAAGTTTTTGACCTTATATGGAACCTCCTATCTGAAAATTTGAAAATTCTTAAAAAATTTGACCAAAATCTTGATATCCCCAATCCTATGTTTTGTATGTTTTTTCCACGTGTCTTGACATCCAATGTATCTCTGCAAAGTTTGGTGAAGATCTGAGTATGTAGTTTTTGACCTTATCTGGAACCTCCTATCTGAAAATTTGAAAATTTTTAAAAAATTCGTCCAAAATCTTGATGTCTCCAATCTCTTCTTTTGTACGTTTTTTCCACGTGTCTTGACATCCAATGTATCCCTGCAATGTTTGGTGAAGATCTGAGTATGTAGTTTTTGACCTTATATGGAACCTCCTATCTGAAAATTTGAAAATTCTTAAAAAATTTGACCAAAATCTTGATGTCCCCAATCCTATGTTTTCTGTTTTTTCCACGTGTCTTGACATCCAATGTATCCCTGCAAAGTTTGGTGAAGATCTGAGTATGTCGTTTTTGACCTTATCTGGAACCTCCCATCTGAAAATTTGAAAATTCTTAAAAAATCCGTCCAAAATCTTGATGTCTCCAATCTCTTGTTTTGTACGTTTTTTCCACGTGTCTTGACATCCAATGTATCCCTGCAATGTTTGGTGAAGATCTGAGTATGTAGTTTTTGACCTTATATGGAACCTCCTATCTGAAAATTTGTAAATTCTTAAAAAATTTGACCAAAATCTTGATGTCCCCAATCCTATGTTCTGTTCGTTTTTTCCACGTGTCTTGACATCCAATGTATCCCTGCAAAGTTTGGTGAAGATCTGAGTATGTAGTTTTTGACCTTATATGGAACCTCCCATCTGAAAATTTGAAAATTCTTAAAAAATTCGTCCAAAATCTTGATGTCTCCAATCTCTTGTTTTGTACGTTTTTTCCACGTGTCTTGACATCCAATGTATCCCTCCAATGTTTGGTGAAGATCTAAGTATGTAGTTTTTGACCTTATATGGAACCTCCTATCTGAAAATTTGAAAATTCTTAAAAAATTCGACCAAAATCTTGATGTCCCCAATCTCTTGTTTTGTATGTTTTTCCACGTGTCTTGACATCCAATGTATCCCTGCAAAGTTTGGTGTAGATCTGAGTATGTAGTTTTTGACCTTATATGAAACCTCCTATCTGAAAATTTGAATATTCTTAAAAAATTCGTCCAAAATCTTGATGTCTCCAATCTCTTGTTTTGTACGTTTTTTCCACGTGTCTTGACATCCAATGTATCCCTGCAAAGTTTGGTGAAGATCTGAGTATGTAGTTTTTGACCTTATCTGGAACCTCCCATCTGAAAATTTGAAAATTCCTAAAAAATCCGTCCAAAATCTTGATGACCCCAATCTCTTGTTTTGTACGTTTTTTCCACGTGTCTTGACATCCAATGCATTCCTGCAAAGTTTGGTGAAGATCTGAGTATGTCGTTTTTGACCTTATCTGGAACCTCCCATCTGAAAATTTGAAAATTCTTAAAAAATCCGTCCAAAATCTTGATGTCTCCAATCTCTTGTTTTGTACGTTTTTTCCACGTGTCTTGACATCCAATGTATCCCTGCAATGTTTGGTGAAGATCTCAGTATGTAGTTTTTGACCTTATATGGAACCTCCTATCTGAAAATTTGAAAATTCTTAAAAAATTTGACCAAAATCTTGATGTCCCCAATCCTATGTTTTGTATGTTTTTTCCACGTGTCTTGACATCCAATGTATCCCTGCAGAGTTTGGTGAAGATCTGAGTATGTCGTTTTTGACCTTATCTGGAACATCCTTTCTGAAAATTTGAAAATTCTTAAAAAATTCGTCCAAAATCTTGATGTCTCCAATCTCTTGTTTTGTACGTTTTTTCCACGTGTCTTGACATCCAATGTATCCCTGCAAAGTTTGGTGAAGATCTGAGTATGTAGTTTTTCACCTTATCTGGAACCTCCCATCTGAAAATTTGAAAATTCCTAAAAAATCCGTCCAAAATCTTGATGAACCCAATCTCTTGTTTTGTACGTTTTTTCCACGTGTCTTGACATCCAATGTATCTCTGCAAAGTTTGGTGAAGATCTGAGTATGTAGTTTTTGACCTTATCTGGAACCTCCTATCTGAAAATTTGAAAATTCTTAAAAAATTTGACCAAAATCTTGATGTCCCCAATCCTACGTTTTGTATGTTTTTTCCACGTGTCTTGACATCCAATGTATCCCTGAAAAGTTTGGTGAAGATCTGAGTATGTCGTTTTTAACCTTATCTGGAACATCCTTTCTGAAAATTTGAAAATTCTTAAAAAATTCGTCCAAAATCTTGATGTCTCCAATCTCTTGTTTTGTACGTTTTTTCCACGTGTCTTGACATCCAATGTATCCCTGCAAAGTTTGGTGAAGATCTGAGTGTGTCGTTTTTGACCTTATCTGGAACCTCCCATCTGAAAATTTGAAAATTCTTAAAAAATCCGTCCAAAATCTTGATGACCCCAATCTCTTGTTTTGTACGTTTTTTCCACGTGTCTTGACATCTAATGTATCCCTGCAAAGTTTGGTGAAGATCTGAGTATGTAGTTTTTGACCTTATATGGAACCTACTTTCTAAACATTTGAATATTCTTAAAAAATTCGTCCAAAATCTTGATGTCCCTAACCCTATGTTTTGTATGTTTTTTCCACGTGTCTTGACATCCAATGTATCCCTGCAAAGTTTGGTGAAGATCTGAGTATGTCGTTTTTGACCTTATCTGGAACCTCTTATCTGAAAATTTGAATATTCTTAAAAAATTCGTCCAAAATCTTGATGTCTCCAATCTCTTGTTTTGTACGTTTTTTCCTCGTGTCTTGACATCCAATGTATCCCTGCAAAGTTTGGTGAAGATCTGAGTATGTAGTTTTTGACCTTATCTGGAACCTCCCATCTGAAAATTTGAAAATTCCTAAAAAATCCGTCCAAAATCTTGATGACCCCAATCTCTTGTTTTGTACGTTTTTTCCACGTGTCTTGACATCCAATGTATCCCTGCAAAGTTTGGTGAAGATCTGAGTATGTCGTTTTTGACCTGATCTGGAACCTCCCATCTGAAAATTTGAAAATTCTTGAAAAATTCGTCGAAAATCTTGATGTCTCCAATCTCTTGTTTTGTACGTTTTTTCCACGTGTCTTGACATGCAAAGTATCCCTGCAAAGTTTGGCGAAGATCTGAGTTTTTGACCTTATCTGGAACCTCCTATCTGAAAATTTGAAAATTCCTAAAAAATTCGTCCAAAATCTTGATGTCTCCAATCTCTTGTTTTGTTCGTTTTTTCCACGTGTCTTGACATCCAATGTAACTCTGCAATGTTTGGTGAAGATCTGAGTATGTAGTTTTTGACCTTATATGGAACATCCTATCTGAAAATTTGAAAATTCTTAAAAAATTTGACCAAAATCTCGATATCCCCAATCCTATGTTTTGTATGTTTTTTCCACGTGTCTTGACATCCAATGTATCCCTGCAAAGTTTGGTGAAGATCCGAGTATGTAGTTTTTGACCTTATCTGGAACCTCCTATCAGAAAATTTGAAAATTTTGAAAAAATTCGTCCAAAATCTTGATGTCTCCAATCCTATGTTTTGTACGTTTTTTCCACGTGTCTTGAAATCCAATGTATCCCTGCAATGTTTGGTGAAGATCTGAGTATGAAGTTTTTGACCTTATATGGAACCTCCTATCTGAAAATTTGAAAATTCTTAAAAAATTTGACCAAAATCTTGATATCCCCAATCCTATGTTTTGTGTTTTTTCCACGTGTCTTGACATCCAATGTATCTCTGCAAAGTTTGGTGAAGATCTGAGTATGTAGTTTTTGACCGTATCTGGAACCTCCTATCTGAAAATTTGAAAATTTTTAAAAAATTCGTCCAAAATCTTGATGTCTCCAATCTCTTGTTTTGTACGTTTTTTCCACGTGTCTTGACATCCAATGTATCCCTGCAAAGTTTGGTGAAGATCTGAGTATGTAGTTTTTGACATTATATGGAACCTACTTTCTAAAAATTTGAATATTCTTAAAAAATTCGTCCAAAATCTTGATGTCCCTAACCCTATGTTTTGTATGTTTTTTCCACGTGTCTTGACATCCAATGTATCCCTGCAAAGTTTGGTGAAGATCTGAGTATGTCGTTTTTGACCTTATCTGGAACCTCCTATCTGAAAATTTGAATATTCTTAAAAAATTCGTCCAAAATCTTGATGTCTCCAATCTCTTGTTTTGTACGTTTTTTCCACGTGTCTTGACATCCAATGTATCCCTGCAAAGTTTGGTGAAGATCTGAGTATGTAGTTTTTGACCTTATCTGGAACCTCCCATCTGAAAATTTGAAAATTCCTAAAAAATCCGTCCAAAATCTTGATGACCCCAATCTCTTGTTTTGTACGTTTTTTCCACGTGTCTTGACATCCAATGTATCCCTGAAAAGTTTGGTGAAGATCTGAGTATGTCGTTTTTGACCTGATCTGGAACCTCCCATCTGAAATTTTGAAAATTCTTGAAAAATTCGTCGAAAATCGTGATGTCTCCAATCTCTTGTTTTGTACGTTTTTTCCACGTGTCTTGACATGCAAAGTATCCCTGCAAAGTTTGGCGAAGATCTGAGTTTTTGACCTTATATGGAACCTCCTATCTGAAAATTTGAAAATTCCTAAAAAATTCGTCCAAAATCTTGATGTCTCCAATCTCTTGTTTTGTACGTTTTTTCCACGTGTCTTGACATCCAATGTAACTCTGCAATGTTTGGTGAAGATCTGAGTATGTAGTTTTTGACCTTATATGGAACATCCTATCTGAAAATTTGAAAATTCTTAAAAAATTTGACCAAAATCTCGATATCCCCAATCCTATGTTTTGTATGTTTTTTCCACGTGTCTTGACATCCAATGTATCCCTGCAAAGTTTGGTGAAGATCCGAGTATGTAGTTTTTGACCTTATCTGGAACCTCCTATCAGAAAATTTGAAAATTGTGAAAAAATTCGTCCAACATCTTGATGTCTCCAATCCTATGTTTTATACGTTTTTTCCACGTATCTTGAAATCCAATGTATCCCTGCAATGTTTGGTGAAGATCTGAGTATGAAGTTTTTGACCTTATATGGAACCTCCTATCTGAAAATTTGAAAATTCTTAAAAAATTTGACCAAAATCTTGATATCCCCAATCCTATGTTTTGTATGTTTTTTCCACGTGTCTTGACATCCAATGTATCTCTGCAAAGTTTGGTGAAGATCTGAGTATGTAGTTTTTGACCTTATCTGGAACCTCCTATCTGAAAATTTGAAAATTTTTAAAAAATTCGTCCAAAATCTTGATGTCTCCAATCTCTTCTTTTGTACGTTTTTTCCACGTGTCTTGACATCCAATGTATCCCTGCAATGTTTGGTGAAGATCTGAGTATGTAGTTTTTGACCTTATATGGAACCTCCTATCTGAAAATTTGAAAATTCTTAAAAAATTTGACCAAAATCTTGATGTCCCCAATCCTATGTTTTCTGTTTTTTCCACGTGTCTTGACATCCAATCTATCCCTGCAAAGTTTGGTGAAGATCTGAGTATGTCGTTTTTGACCTTATCTGGAACATCCTTTCTGAAAATTTGAAAATTCTTAAAAAATTCGTCCAAAATCTTGATGTCTCCAATCTCTTGTTTTGTACGTTTTTCCCACGTGTCTTGACATCCAATGTATCCCTGCAAAGTTTGGTGAAGATCTGAGTATGTAGTTTTTGACCTTATCTAGAACCTCCTATCTGAATATTTGAAAATTTTGAAAAAATTCGTCCAAAATCTTGATGTCTCCAATCTCTTGTTTTGTACGTTTTTTCAACGTGTCTTGACATCCAATGTATCCCTGCAATGTTTTGTGAAGGTCTGAGTATGTAGTTTTTGACCTTATATGGAACCTCCTATCTGAAAATTTGAAAATCCTCAAAAAATTTGACCAAAATCTTGATGTCCCCAATCCTATGTTTTCTATGTTTTTTCCACGTGTCTTGACATCCAATGTATCCCTGAAAAGTTTGGTGAAGATCTGAGTATGTCGTTTTTGACGTTATCTGGAACATCTTTTCTGAAAATTTGAAAATTCTTAAAAAATTCGTCCAAAATCTTGATGTCTCCAATCTCTTGTTTTGTACGTTTTTTCCACGTGTCTTGACATCCAATGTATCCCTGCAAAGTTTGGTGAAGATCTGAGTATGTTGTTTTTGACCTTATCTGGAACCTCCTTTCTGAAAATTTGAAAATTCTTAAAAAATTCGTCCAAAATCTTGATGTCACCAATCCTATGTTTTGTACGTTTTTTCAACGTGTTTTGACATGCAAAGTATCCCTGCAAAGTTTGGTGAAGATCTGAGTATGTAGTTTTTGACCTTATATGGAACCTCCTATCTGAAAATTTGAAAATTCTTAAAAAATTCGACCAACACCTTGATGTCCCGAATCTTACGTTTTGTATGTTTTTCCACGTGTCTTGACATCCAATGTATTCCTGCAAAGTTTGGTGAAGATCTGAGTATGTCGTTTTTGACCTTATCTGGAACCTCCTATCTGAAATCTTGAAAATTCTTAAAAAATTCGACCAAAATCTTGATGTCTCCAATCTCTTGTTTTGTACGTTTTTTCCACGTGTCTTGACATCCAATGTATCCCTGCAAAGTTTGGTGAAGATCTGAGTATGTAGTTTTTGACCTTATATGGAACCTCCTTTCTGAAAATTTGAAAATTCTTAAAAAAATCGTCCAAAATCTTGATGTCTACAATCCCTTGTTTTGTACGTTTTTTCCACGTGTCTTGACATCCAATGTATCCCTGCAAAGTTTGGTGAAGATCTGAGTATGTCGTTTTTGACCTTATCTGGAACCTCCCATCTGAAAATTTGAAAATTCTTAAAAAATCCGTCCAAAATCTTGATGTCTCCAATCTCTTGTTTTGTACGTTTTTTCCACGTGTCTTGACATCCAATGTATCCCTGCAATGTTTGGTGAAGATCTGAGTATGTAGTTTTTGACCTTATATGGAACCTCCTATCTGAAAATTTGTAAATTCTTAAAAAATTTGACCAAAATCTTGATGTCCCCAATCCTATGTTCTGTTCGTTTTTTCCACGTGTCTTGACATCCAATGTATCCCTGCAAAGTTTGGTGAAGATCTGAGTATGTAGTTTTTGACCTTATATGGAACCTCCCATCTGAAAATTTGAAAATTCTTAAAAAATTCGTCCAAAATCTTGATGTCTCCAATCTCTTGTTTTGTACGTTTTTTCCACGTGTCTTGACATCCAATGTATCCCTCCAATGTTTGGTGAAGATCTAAGTATGTAGTTTTTGACCTTATATGGAACCTCCTATCTGAAAATTTGAAAATTCTTAAAAAATTCGACCAAAATCTTGATGTCCCCAATCTCTTGTTTTGTATGTTTTTTCCACGTGTCTTGACATCCAATGTATCCCTGCAAAGTTTGGTGGAGATCTGAGTATGTAGTTTTTGACCTTATATGAAACCTCCTATCTGAAAATTTGAATATTCTTAAAAAATTCGTCCAAAATCTTGATGTCTCCAATCTCTTGTTTTGTACGTTTTTTCCACGTGTCTTGACATCCAATGTATCCCTGCAAAGTTTGGTGAAGATCTGAGTATGTAGTTTTTGACCTTATCTGGAACCTCCCATCTGAAAATTTGAAAATTCCTAAAAAATCCGTCCAAAATCTTGATGACCCCAATCTCTTGTTTTGTACGTTTTTTCCACGTGTCTTGACATCCAATGCATTCCTGCAAAGTTTGGTGAAGATCTGAGTATGTCGTTTTTGACCTTATCTGGAACCTCCCATCTGAAAATTTGAAAATTCTTAAAAAATCCGTCCAAAATCTTGATGTCTCCAATCTCTTGTTTTGTACGTTTTTTCCACGTGTCTTGACATACAATGTATCCCTGCAATGTTTGGTGAAGATCTGAGTATGTAGTTTTTGACCTTATATGGAACCTCCTATCTGAAAATTTGAAAATTCTTAAAAAATTTGACCAAAATCTTGATGTCCCCAATCCTATGTTTTGTATGATTTTTCCACGTGTCTTGACATCCAATGTATCCCTGCAGAGTTTGGTGAAGATCTGAGTATGTCGTTTTTGACCTTATCTGGAACATCCTTTCTGAAAATTTGAAAATTCTTAAAAAATTCGTCCAAAATCTTGATGTCTCCAATCTCTTGTTTTGTACGTTTTTTCCACGTGTCTTGACATCCAATGTATCCCTGCAAAGTTTGGTGAAGATCTGAGTATGTAGTTTTTCACCTTATCTGGAACCTCCCATCTGAAAATTTGAAAATTCCTAAAAAATCCGTCCAAAATCTTGATGAACCCAATCTCTTGTTTTGTACGTTTTTTCCACGTGTCTTGACATCCAATGTATCTCTGCAAAGTTTGGTGAAGATCTGAGTATGTATTTTTTGACCTTATCTGGAACCTCCTATCTGAAAATTTGAAAATTTTTAAAAAATTCGTCCAAAATCTTGATGTCTCCAATCTCTTGTTTTGTACGTTTTTTCCACGTGTCTTGACATCCAATGTATCCCTGCAATGTTTGGTGAAGATCTGAGTATGTAGTTTTTGACCTTATATGGAACCTCCTATCTGAAAATTTGAAAATTCTTAAAAAATTTGACCAAAATCTTGATGTCCCCAATCCTGTGTTTTCTATGTTTTTTCCACGTGTCTTGACATCCAATGTATCCCTGCAAAGTTTGGTGAAGATCTGAGTATGTCGTTTTTGACCTTATCTGGAACATCCTTTCTGAAAATTTGAAAATTCTTAAAAAATTCGTCCAAAATCTTGATGTCTCCAATCTCTTGTTTTGTACGTTTTTTCCACGTGTCTTGACATCCAATGTATCCCTGCAAAGTTTGGTGAAGATCTGAGTATGTAGTTTTTGACCTTATATGGAACCTCCTTTCTGAAAATTTGAAAATTCTTAAAAAATTCGTCCAAAATCTTGATGTCGCCAATCTCTTGTTTTGTACGTTTTTTCCACGTGTCTTGACATCCAATGTATCCCTGCAAAGTTTGGTGAAGATCTGAGTATGTAGTTTTTGACCTTATATGGAACCTCCTTTCTGAAAATTTGAAAATTCTTAAAAAATTCGTCCAAAATCTTGATGTCACCAATCCTATGTTTTGTACGTTTTTTCAACGTGTCTTGACATGCAAAGTATCCCTGCAAAGTTTGGTGAAGATCTGAGTATGTAGTTTTTGACCTTATATGGAACCTCCTATCTGAAAATTTGAAAATTCTTAAAAAATTCGACCAACACCTTGATGTCCCGAATCTTACGTTTTGTATGTTTTTCCACGTGTCTTGACATCCAATGTATTCCTGCAAAGTTTGGTGAAGATCTGAGTATGTCGTTTTTGACCTTATCTGGAACCTCCCATCTGAAAATTTGAAAATTCTTAAAAAATCCGTCAAAAATCTTGATGACCCCAATCTCTTGTTTTGTACGTTATTTCCACGTGTCTTGACATCCAATGTATCCCTGCAAAGTTTGGTGAAGATCTGAGTATGTAGTTTTTGACCTTATATGGAACCTCCTATCTGAAATCTTGAAATTTCTTAAAAAATTCGACCAAAATCTTGATGTCTCCAATCTCTTGTTTTGTACGTTTTTTCCACGTGTCTTGACATCCAATGTATCCCTGCAAAGTTTGGTGAAGATCTGAGTATGTAGTTTTTGACCTTATATGGAACCTCCTTTCTGAAAATTTGAAAATTCTTAAAAAATTCGTCCAAAATCTTGATGTCTACAATCCCTTGTTTTGTACGTTTTTTCCACGTGTCTTGACATCCAATGTATCCCAGCAAAGTTTGGTGAAGATCTGAGTATGTCGTTTTTGACCTTATCTGGAACCTCCCATCTGAAAATTTGAAAATTCTTAAAAAATCCGTCCAAAATCTTGATGTATCCAATCTCTTGTTTTGTACGTTTTTTCCACGTGTCTTGACATCCAATGTATCCCTGCAATGTTTGGTGAAGATCTGAGTATGTAGTATTTGACCTTATATGGAACCTCCTATCTGAAAATTTGTAAATTCTTAAAAAATTTGACCAAAATCTTGATGACCCCAATCCTATGTTCTGTTCGTTTTTTCCACGTGTCTTGACATCCAATGTATCCCTGCAAAGTTTGGTGAAGATCTGAGTATGTAGTTTTTGACCTTATATGGAACCTCCCATCTGAAAATTTGAAAATTCTTAAAAAATTCGTCCAAAATCTTGATGTCTCCAATCTCTTGTTTTGTACGTTTTTTCCACGTGTCTTGACATCCAATGTATCCCTCCAATGTTTGGTGAAGATCTAAGTATGTAGTTTTTGACCTTATATGGAACCTCCTATCTGAAAATTTGAAAATTCTTAAAAAATTCGACCAAAATCTTGATGTCCCCAATCTCTTGTTTTGTATGTTTTTTCCACGTGTCTTGACATCCAATGTATCCCTGCAAAGTTTGGTGGAGATCTGAGTATGTAGTTTTTGACCTTATATGAAACCTCCTATCTGAAAATTTGAATATTCTTAAAAAATTCGTCCAAAATCTTGATGTCTCCAATCTCTTGTTTTGTACGTTTTTTCCACGTGTCTTGACATCCAATGTATCCCTGCAAAGTTTGGTGAAGATCTGAGTATGTAGTTTTTGACCTTATCTGGAACCTCCCATCTGAAAATTTGAAAATTCCTAAAAAATCCGTCCAAAATCTTGATGACCCCAATCACTTGTTTTGTACGTTTTTTCCACGTGTCTTGACATCCAATGCATTCCTGCAAAGTTTGGTGAAGATCTGAGTATGTCGTTTTTGACCTTATCTGGAAACTCCCATCTGAAAATTTGAAAATTCTTAAAAAATCCGTCCAAAATCTTGATGTCTCCAATCTCTTGTTCTGTACGTTTTTTCCACGTGTCTTGACATCCAATGTATCCCTGCAATGTTTGGTGAAGATCTGAGTATGTAGTTTTTGACCTTATATGCAAACTCCTATCTGAAAATTTGAAAATTCTTAAAAAATTTGACCAAAATCTTGATGTCCCCAATCCTATGTTTTGTATGTTTTTTCCACGTGTCTTGACATCCAATGTATCCCTGCAGAGTTTGGTGAAGATCTGAGTATGTCGTTTTTGACCTTATCTGGAACATCCTTTCTGAAAATTTGAAAATTCTTAAAAAATTCGTCCAAAATCTTGATGTCTCCAATCTCTTGTTTTGTACGTTTTTTCCACGTGTCTTGACATCCAATGTATCCCTGCAAAGTTTGGTGAAGATCTGAGTATGTAGTTTTTGACCTTATCTGGAACCTCCCATCTGAAAATTTGAAAATTCCTAAAAAATCCGTCCAAAATCTTGATGAACCCAATCTCTTGTTTTGTACGTTTTTTCCACGTCTTGACACATCATGTATCCCTGCAAAGTTTGGTGAAGATCTGAGTATGTAGTTTTTGACCTTATATGGAACCTCCTTTCCGAAAATTTGAAAATTCTTAAAAAATTCGTCCAAAATCTTGATGTCTCCAATCTCTTGTTTTGTTTTTTCCACGTGTCTTGACATCCAATGTATCCCTGCAAAGTTTGGTGAAGATCTGAGTATGTAGTTTTTGACCTTATATGGAACCTCCTATCTGAAAATTTGAAAATTCTTAAAAAATTCGACCAAAATCTTGATGTCCCCAATCCTATGTTTTGTATGATTTTTCCACGTGTCTTGACATCCAATGTATCCATGCAAAGTTTGGTGAAGATCTGAGTATGTAGTTTTTGACCTTATCTGGAACCTACTTTCTGAAAATTTGAATATTCTTAAAAAAATCGTCCAAAATCTTGATGTCTCCAATCCCTTGTTTTGTACGTTTTTTCCACGTGTCTTGACATCCAATGTATCCCTGCAAAGTTTGGTGAAGATCTGAGTATGTAGTTTTTGACCTTATCTGGAACATCCCATCTGAAAATTTGAAAATTCTTAAAAAATCCGTCCAAAATCTTGATGACCCCAATCCCTTGTTTTGTACGTTTTTTTACACGTGTCTTGACATCCAATGTATCCCTGCAAAGTTTGGTGAAGATCTGAGTATGTAGTTTTTGACCTTATATGGAACCTCCCATCTGAAAATTTGAAAATTCTTAAAAAATCCGTCCATATTCTTGATAACCCCAATCCCTTGTTTTGTACGTTTTTTCCACGTGTCTTGACATCCAATGTATCCCTGCAAAGTTTGGTGAAGATCTGAGTATGTAGTTTTTGACCTTATCTGGAACCGCATTTCTGAAAATTTGAAAATTCTTAAAAAATTCGTCCAAAATCTTGATGTCTCAAATCTCTTGTTTTGTACGTTTTTTTAACGTGTCTTGACATGCAAAGTATCCCTGCAAAGTTTGGTGAAGATCTGAGTATGTAGTTTTTGACCTTAATTGGAACCTCCTATCTGAAAATTTGAAAATTCTTAAAAAATTTGACCAAAATCTTGATATCCCCAATCCTATGTTTTGTATGTTTTTTCCACGTGTCTTGACATCCAATGTATCTCTGCAAAGTTTGGTGAATATCTGAGTATGTAGTTTTTGACCTTATCTGGAACCTCCTATCTGAAAATTTAAAAATTTTTAAAAAATTCGTCCAAAATCTTGATGTCTCCAATCTCTTGTTTTGTACGTTTTTTCCACGTGTCTTGACATCCAATGTATCCCTGCAATGTTTGGTGAAGATCTGAGTATGTAGTTTTTGACCTTATATGGAACCTCCTATCTGAAAATTTGAAAATTCTTAAAAAATTTGACCAAAATCTTGATGTCCCCAATCCTACGTTTTGTATGTTTTTTCCACGTGTCTTGACATCCAATGTATCCCTGAAAAGTTTGGTGAAGATCTGAGTATGTCGTTTTTGACCTTATCTGGAACATCCTTTCTGAAAATTGGAAAATTCTTAAAAAATTCGTCCAAAATCTTGATGTCTCCAATCTCTTGTTTTGTACGTTTTTTCCACGTGTCTTGACATCCAATGTATCCCTGCAAAGTTTGGTGAAGATCTGAGTGTGTCGTTTTTGACCTTATCTGGAACCTCCCATCTGAAAATTTGAAAATTCTTAAAAAATCCGTCCAAAATCTTGATGACCCCAATCTCTTGTTTTGTACGTTTTTTCCACGTGTCTTGACATCCAATGTATCCCTGCAAAGTTTGGTGAAGATCTGAGTATGTAGTTTTTGACCTTATATGGAACCTACTTTCTAAAAATTTGAATATTCTTAAAAAATTCGTCCAAAATCTTGATGTCCCTAACCCTATGTTTTGTATGTTTTTTCCACGTGTCTTGACATCCAATGTATCCCTGCAAAGTTTGGTGAAGATCTGAGTATGTCGTTTTTGACCTTATCTGGAACCTCCTATCTGAAAATTTGAATATTCTTAAAAAATTCGTCCAAAATCTTGATGTCTCCAATCTCTTGTTTTGTACGTTTTTTCCTCGTGTCTTGACATCCAATGTATCCCTGCAAAGTTTGGTGAAGATCTGAGTATGTAGTTTTTGACCTTATCTGGAACCTCCCATCTGAAAATTTGAAAATTCCTAAAAAATCCGTCCAAAATCTTGATGACCCCAATCTCTTGTTTTGTACGTTTTTTCCACGTGTCTTGACATCCAATGTATCCCTGCAAAGTTTGGTGAAGATCTGAGTATGTCGTTTTTGACCTGATCTGGAACCTCCCATCTGAAAATTTGAAAATTCTTTAAAAATTCGTCGAAAATCTTGATGTCTCCAATCTCTTGTTTTGTACGTTTTTTCCACGTGTCTTGACATGCAAAGTATCCCTGCAAAGTTTGGCGAAGATCTGAGTTTTTGACCTTATCTGGAACCTTCTATCTGAAAATTTGAAAATTCCTAAAAAATTCGTCCAAAATCTTGATGTCTCCAATCTCTTGTTTTGTACGTTTTTTCCACGTGTCTTGACATCCAATGTAACTCTGCAATGTTTGGTGAAGATCTGAGTATGTAGTTTTTGACCTTATATGGAACATCCTATCTGAAAATTTGAAAATTCTTAAAAAATTTGACCAAAATCTCGATATCCCCAATCCTATGTTTTGTATGTTTTTTCCACGTGTCTTGACATCCAATGTATCCCTGCAAAGTTTGGTGAAGATCCGAGTATGTAGTTTTTGACATTATCTGGAACTTCCTATCAGAAAATTTGAAAATTTTGAAAAAATTCGTCCAAAATCTTGATGTCTCCAATCCTATGTTTTGTACGTTTTTTCCACGTGTCTTGAAATCCAATGTATCCCTGCAATGTTTGGTGAAGATCTGAGTATGAAGTTTTTGACCTTATATGGAACCTCCTATCTGAAAATTTGAAAATTCTTAAAAAATTTGACCAAAATCTTGATATCCCAATCCTATGTTTTGTATGTTTTTTCCACGTGTCTTGACATCCAATGTATCTCTGCAAAGTTTGGTGAAGATCTGAGTATGTAGTTTTTGACCTTATCTGGAACCTCCTATCTGAAAATTTGAAAATTTTTAAAAAATTCGTCCAAAATCTTGATGTCTCCAATCTCTTGTTTTGTACGTTTTTTCCACGTGTCTTGACATCCAATGTATCCCTGCAATGTTTGGTGAAGATCTGAGTATGTAGTTTTTGACCTTATATGGAACCTCCTATCTGAAAATTTGAAAATTCTTAAAAAATTTGACCAAAATCTTGATGTCCCCAATCCTATGTTTTCTATGTTTTTTCCACGTGTCTTGACATCCAATGTATCCCTGCAAAGTTTGGTGAAGATCTGAGTATGTCGTTTTTGACCTTATCTGGAACATCCTTTCTGAAAATTTGAAAATTCTTAAAAAATTCGTCCAAAATCTTGATGTCTCCAATCTCTTGTTTTGTACGTTTTTCCCACGTGTCTTGACATCCAATGTATCCCTGCAAAGTTTGGTGAAGATCTGAGTATGTAGTTTTTGACCTTATCTAGAACCTCCTATCTGAATATTTGAAAATTTTGAAAAAATTCGTCCAAAATCTTGATGTCTCCAATCTCTTGTTTTGTACGTTTTTTCAACGTGTCTTGACATCCAATGTATCCCTGCAATGTTTGGTGAAGGTCTGAGTATGTAGTTTTTGACCTTATATGGAACCTCCTATCTGAAAATTTTAAAATTCTCAAAAAATTTGACCAAAATCTTGATGTCCCCAATCCTATGTTTTCTATGTTTTTTCCACGTGTCTTGACATCCAATGTATCCCTGAAAAGTTTGGTGAAGATCTGAGTATGTCGTTTTTGACGTTATCTGGAACATCTTTTCTGAAAATTTGAAAATTCTTAAAAGATTCGTCCAAAATCTTGATGTCTCCAATCTCTTGTTTTGTACGTTTTTTCCACGTGTCTTGACATCCAATGTATCCCTGCAAAGTTTGGTGAAGATCTGAGTATGTTGTTTTTGACCTTATCTGGAACCTCCTTTCTGAAAATTTGAAAATTCTTAAAAAATTCGTCCAAAATCTTGATGTCACCAATCCTATGTTTTGTACGTTTTTTCAACGTGTCTTGACATGCAAAGTATCCCTGCAAAGTTTGGTGAAGATCTGAGTATGTAGTTTTTGACCTTATATGGAACCTCCTATCTGAAAATTTGAAAATTCTTAAAAAATTCGACCAACACCTTGATGTCCCGAATCTTACGTTTTGTATGTTTTTCCACGTGTCTTGACATCCAATGTATTCCTGCAAAGTTTGGTGAAGATCTGAGTATGTCGTTTTTGACCTTATCTGGAACCTCCCATCTGAAAATTTGAAAATTCTTAAAAAATCCGTCAAAAATCTTGAAGACCCCAATCTCTTGTTTTGTACGTTCTTTCCACGTGTCTTGACATCCAATGTATCCCTGCAAAGTTTGGTGAAGATCTGAGTATGTAGTTTTTGACCTTATATGGAACCTCCTATCTGAAATCTTGAAAATTCTTAAAAAATTCGACCAAAATCTTGATGTCTCCAATCTCTTGTTTTGTACGTTTTTTCCACGTGTCTTGACATCCAATGTATCCCTGCAAAGTTTGGTGAAGATCTGAGTATGTAGTTTTTGACCTTATATGGAACCTCCTTTCTGAAAATTTGAAAATTCTTAAAAAAATCGTCCAAAATCTTGATGTCTACAATCCCTTGTTTTGTACGTTTTTTCCACGTGTCTTGACATCCAATGTATCCCTGCAAAGTTTGGTGAAGATCTGAGTATGTCGTTTTTGACCTTATCTGGAACCTCCCATCTGAAAATTTGAAAATTCTTAAAAAATCCGTCCAAAATCTTGATGTCTCCAATCTCTTGTTTTGTACGTTTTTTCCACGTGTCTTGACATCCAATGTATCCCTGCAATGTTTGGTGAAGATCTGAGTATGTAGTTTTTGACCTTATATGGAACCTCCTATCTGAAAATTTGTAAATACTTAAAAAATTTGACCAAAATCTTGATGTCCCCAATCCTATGTTCTGTTCGTTTTTTCCACGTGTCTTGACATCCAATGTATCCCTGCAAAGTTTGGTGAAGATCTGAGTATGTGGTTTTTGACCTTATATGGAACCTCCCATCTGAAAATTTGAAAATTCTTAAAAAATTCGTCCAAAATCTTGATGTCTCCAATCTCTTGTTTTGTACGTTTTTTCCACGTGTCTTGACATCCAATGTATCCCTCCAATGTTTGGTGAAGATCTAAGTATGTAGTTTTTGACCTTATATGGAACCTCCTATCTGAAAATTTGAAAATTCTTAACAAATTCGACCAAAATCTTGATGTCCCCAATCTCTTGTTTTGTATGTTTTTTCCACGTGTCTTGACATCCAATGTATCCCTGCAAAGTTTGGTGGAGATCTGAGTATGTAGTTTTTGACCTTATATGAAACCTCCTATCTGAAAATTTGAATATTCTTAAAAAATTCGTCAAAAATCTTGATGTCTCCAATCTCTTGTTTTGTACGTTTTTTCCATGTGTCTTGACATCCAATGTATCCCTGCAAAGTTTGGTGAAGATCTGAGTATGTAGTTTTTGACCTTATCTGGAACCTCCCATCTGAAAATTTGAAAATTCCTAAAAAATCCGTCCAAAATCTTGATGACCCCAATCTCTTGTTTTGTACGTTTTTTCCACGTGTCTTGACATCCAATGCATTCCTGCAAAGTTTGGTGAAGATCTGAGTATGTCGTGTTTGACCTTATCTGGAACCTCCCAACTGAAAATTTGAAAATTCTTAAAAAATCCGTCCAAAATCTTGATGTCTCCAATCTCTTGTTTTGTACGTTTTTTCCACGTGTCTTGACATCCAATGTATCCCTGCAATGTTTGGTGAAGATCTGAGTATGTAGTTTTTGACCTTATATGGAACCTCCTATCTGAAAATTTGAAAATTCTTAAAAAATTTGACCAAAATCTTGATGTCCCCAATCCTATGTTTTGTATGTTTTTTCCACGTGTCTTGACATCCAATGTATCCCTGCAGAGTTTGGTGAAGATCTGAGTATGTCGTTTTTGACCTTATCTGGAACATCCTTTCTGAAAATTTGAAAATTCTTAAAAAATTCGTCCAAAATCTTGATGTCTCCAATCTCTTGTTTTGTACGTTTTTTCCACGTGTCTTGACATCCAATGTATCCCTGCAAAGTTTGGTGAAGATCTGAGTATGTAGTTTTTGACCTTATCTGGAACCTCCCATCTGAAAATTTGAAAATTCCTAAAAAATCCGTCCAAAATCTTGATGAACCCAATCTCTTGTTTTGTACGTTTTTTCCACGTGTCTTGACACATCATGTATCCCTGCAAAGTTTGGTGAAGATCTGAGTATGTAGTTTTTGACCTTATATGGAACCTCCTTTCTGAAAATTTGAAAATTCTTAAAAAATTCGTCCAAAATATTGATGTCTCCAATCTCTTGTTTTGTTTTTTCCACGTGTCTTGACATCCAATGTATCCCTGCAAAGTTTGGTGAAGATCTGAGTATGTAGTTTTTGACCTTATATGGAACCTCCTATCTGAAAATTTGAAAATTCTTAAAAAATTCGACCAAAATCTTGATGTCCCCAATCCTATGTTTTGTATGTTTTTTCCACGTGTCTTGACATCCAATGTATCCATGCAAAGTTTGGTGAAGATCTGAGTATGTAGTTTTTGACCTTATCTGGAACCTACTTTCTGAAAATTTGAATATTCTTAAAAAAATCGTCCAAAATCTTGATGTCTCCAATCCCTTGTTTTGTACGTTTTTTCCACGTGTCTTGACATCCAATGTATCCCTGCAAAGTTTGGTGAAGATCTGAGTATGTAGTTTTTGACCTTATCTGGAACATCCCATCTGAAAATTTGAAAATTCTTAAAAAATCCGTCCAAAATCTTGATGACCCCAATCCCTTGTTTTGTACGTTTTTTCCACGTGTCTTGACATCCAATGTATCCCTGCAAAGTTTGGTGAAGATCTGAGTATGTAGTTTTTGACCTTATCTGGAACCTCCCATCTGAAAATTTGAAAATTCTTAAAAAATCCGTCCAAAATCTTGATAACCCCAATCCCTTGTTTTGTACGTTTTTTCCACGTGTCTTGACATCCAATGTATCCCTGCAAAGTTTGGTGAAGATCTGAGTATGTAGTTTTTGACCTTATCTGGAACCGCATTTCTGAAAATTTGAAAATTCTTAAAAAATTCTTCCAAAATCTTGATGTCTCAAATCTCTTGTTTTGTACGTTTTTTTAACGTGTCTTGACATGCAAAGTATCCCTGCAAAGTTTGGTGAAGATCTGAGTATGTAGTTTTTGACCTTATCTGGAACCTCCTATCTGAAAATTTGAAAATTCCTAAAAAATTCTTCCAAAATCTTGATGTCTCCAATCTCTTGTTTTGTACGTTTTTTCCACGTGTCTTGACATCCAATGTATCTCTGCAATGTTTGGTGAAGATCTGAGTATGTAGTTTTTGACCTTATATGGAACCTCCTATCTGAATATTTGAAAATTCTTAAAAAATTTGACCAAAATCTCGATATCCCCAATCCTATGTTTTGTATGTTTTTTCCACGTGTCTTGACATCCAATGTATCCCTGCAATGTTTGGTGAAGATCCGAGTATGTAGTTTTTGACCTTATCTGGAACCTCCTATCAGAAAATTTGAAAATTTTGAAAAAATTCGTCCAAAATCTTGATGTCTCCAATCCTATGTTTTGTACGTTTTTTCCACGTGTCTTGAAATCCAATGTATCCCTGCAATGTTTGGTGAAGATCTGAGTATGTAGTTTTTGACCTTATATGGAACCTCCTATCTGAAAATTTGAAAATTCTTAAAAAATTTGACCAAAATCTTGATATCCCCAATCCTATGTTTTGTATGTTTTTTCCACGTGTCTTGACATCCAATGTATCTCTGCAAAGTTTGGTGAAGATCTGAGTATGTAGTTTTTGACCTTATCTGGAACCTCCTATCTGAAAATTTGAAAATTTTTAAAAAATTCGTCCAAAATCTTGATGTCTCCAATCTCTTGTTTTGTACGTTTTTTCCACGTGTCTTGACATCCAATGTATCCCTGCAATGTTTGGTGAAGATCTGAGTATGTAGTTTTTGACCTTATATGGAACCTCCTATCTGAAAATTTGAAAATTCTTAAAAAATTTGACCAAAATCTTGATGTCCCCAATCCTACGTTTTGTATGTTTTTTCCACGTGTCTTGACATCCAATGTATCCCTGCAAAGTTTGGTGAAGATCTGAGTATGTCGTTTTTGACCTTATCTGGAACATCCTTTCTGAAAATTTGAAAATTCTTAAAAAATTCGTCCAAAATCTTGATGTCTCCAATCTCTTGTTTTGTACGTTTTTTCCACGTGTCTTGACATCCAATGTATCCCTGCAAAGTTTGGTGAAGATCTGAGTATGTAGTTTTTGACCTTATATGGAACCTCCTTTCTGAAAATTTGAAAATTCTTAAAAAATTCGTCCAAAATCTTGATGTCTCCAATCTCTTGTTTTGTACGTTTTTTCCACGTGTCTTGACATCCAATGTATCCCTGCAAGGTTTGGTGAAGATCTGAGTATGTAGTTTTTGACCTTATATGGAACCTCCTTTCTGAAAATTTGAAAATTCTTAAAAAATTCGTCCAAAATCTTGATGTCACCAATCCTATGTTTTGTACGTTTTTTCCACGTGTCTTGACATGCAAAGTATCCCTGCAAAGTTTGGTGAAGATCTGAGTATGTAGTTTTTGACCTTATATGGAACCTCCTATCTGAAAATTTGAAAATTCTTAAAAAATTCGACCAAAACCTTGATGTCCCGAATCTTACGTTTTGTATGTTTTTCCACGTGTCTTGACATCCAATGTATTCCTGCAAAGTTTGGTGAAGATCTGAGTATGTCGTTTTTGACCTTATCTGGAACCTCCCATCTGAAAATTTGAAAATTCTTAAAAAATCCGTCCAAAATCTTGATGACCCCAATCTCTTGTTTTGTACGTTCTTTCCACGTGTCTTGACATCCAATGTATCCCTGCAAAGTTTGGTGAAGATCTGAGTATGTAGTTTTTGACCTTATCTGGAACCGCATTTCTGAAAATTTGAAAATTCTTAAAAAATTCGTCCAAAATCTTGATGTCTCAAATCTCTTGTTTTGTACGTTTTTTTAACGTGTCTTGACATGCAAAGTATCCCTGCAAAGTTTGGTGAAGATCTGAGTATGTAGTTTTTGACCTTATCTGGAACCTCCTATCTGAAAATTTGAAAATTCTTAAAAAATTTGACCAAAATCTTGATATCCCCAATCCTATGTTTTGTATGTTTTTTCCACGTGTCTTGACATCCAATGTATCTCTGCAAAGTTTGGTGAATATCTGAGTATGTAGTTTTTGACCTTATCTGGAACCTCCTATCTGAAAATTTAAAATTTTTTAAAAAATTCGTCCAAAATCTTGATGTCTCCAATCTCTTGTTTTGTACGTTTTTTCCACGTGTCTTGACATCCAATGTATCCCTGCAATGTTTGGTGAAGATCTGAGTATGTAGTTTTTGACCTTATATGGAACCTCCTATCTGAAAATTTGAAAATTCTTAAAAAATTTGACCAAAATCTTGATGTCCCCAATCCTACGTTTTGTATGTTTTTTCCACGTGTCTTGACATCCAATGTATCCCTGAAAAGTTTGGTGAAGATCTGAGTATGTCGTTTTTGACCTTATCTGGAACATCCTTTCTGAAAATTGGAAAATTCTTAAAAAATTCGTCCAAAATCTTGATGTCTCCAATCTCTTGTTTTGTACGTTTTTTCCACGTGTCTTGACATCCAATGTATCCCTGCAAAGTTTGGTGAAGATCTGAGTGTGTCGTTTTTGACCTTATCTGGAACCTCCCATCTGAAAATTTGAAAATTCTTAAAAAATCCGTCCAAAATCTTGATGACCCCAATCTCTTGTTTTGTACGTTTTTTCCACGTGTCTTGACATCCAATGTATCCCTGCAAAGTTTGGTGAAGATCTGAGTATGTAGTTTTTGACCTTATATGGAACCTACTTTCTAAAAATTTGAATATTCTTAAAAAATTCGTCCAAAATCTTGATGTCCCTAACCCTATGTTTTGTATGTTTTTTCCACGTGTCTTGACATCCAATGTATCCCTGCAAAGTTTGGTGAAGATCTGAGTATGTCGTTTTTGACCTTATCTGGAACCTCCTATCTGAAAATTTGAATATTCTTAAAAAATTCGTCCAAAATCTTGATGTCTCCAATCTCTTGTTTTGTACGTTTTTTCCACGTGTCTTGACATCCAATGTATCCCTGCAAAGTTTGGTGAAGATCTGAGTATGTAGTTTTTGACCTTATCTGGAACCTCCCATCTGAAAATTTGAAAATTCCTAAAAAATCCGTCCAAAATCTTGATGACCCCAATCTCTTGTTTTGTACGTTTTTTCCACGTGTCTTGACATCCAATGTATCCCTGCAAAGTTTGGTGAAGATCTGAGTATGTCGTTTTTGACCTGATCTGGAACCTCCCATCTGAAAATTTGAAAATTCTTTAAAAATTCGTCGAAAATCTTGATGTCTCCAATCTCTTGTTTTGTACGTTTTTTCCACGTGTCTTGACATGCAAAGTATCCCTGCAAAGTTTGGCGAAGATCTGAGTTTTTGACCTTATCTGGAACCTTCTATCTGAAAATTTGAAAATTCCTAAAAAATTCGTCCAAAATCTTGATGTCTCCAATCTCTTGTTTTGTACGTTTTTTCCACGTGTCTTGACATCCAATGTAACTCTGCAATGTTTGGTGAAGATCTGAGTATGTAGTTTTTGACCTTATATGGAACATCCTATCTGAAAATTTGAAAATTCTTAAAAAATTTGACCAAAATCTCGATATCCCCAATCCTATGTTTTGTATGTTTTTTCCACGTGTCTTGACATCCAATGTATCCCTGCAAAGTTTGGTGAAGATCCGAGTATGTAGTTTTTGACCTTATCTGGAACTTCCTATCAGAAAATTTGAAAATTTTGAAAAAATTCGTCCAAAATCTTGATGTCTCCAATCCTATGTTTTGTACGTTTTTTCCACGTGTCTTGAAATCCAATGTATCCCTGCAATGTTTGGTGAAGATCTGAGTATGAAGTTTTTGACCTTATATGGAACCTCCTATCTGAAAATTTGAAAATTCCTAAAAAATTTGACCAAAATCTTGATATCCCAATCCTATGTTTTGTATGTTTTTTCCACGTGTCTTGACATCCAATGTATCTCTGCAAAGTTTGGTGAAGATCTGAGTATGTAGTTTTTGACCTTATCTGGAACCTCCTATCTGAAAATTTGAAAATTTTTAAAAAATTCGTCCAAAATCTTGATGTCTCCAATCTCTTGTTTTGTACGTTTTTTCCACGTGTCTTGACATCCAATGTATCCCTGCAATGTTTGGTGAAGATCTGAGTATGTAGTTTTTGACCTTATATGGAACCTCCTATCTGAAAATTTGAAAATTCTTAAAAAATTTGACCAAAATCTTGATGTCCCCAATCCTATGTTTTCTATGTTTTTTCCACGTGTCTTGACATCCAATGTATCCCTGCAAAGTTTGGTGAAGATCTGAGTATGTCGTTTTTGACCTTATCTGGAACATCCTTTCTGAAAATTTGAAAATTCTTAAAAAATTCGTCCAAAATCTTGATGTCTCCAATCTCTTGTTTTGTACGTTTTTCCCACGTGTCTTGACATCCAATGTATCCCTGCAAAGTTTGGTGAAGATCTGAGTATGTAGTTTTTGACCTTATCTAGAACCTCCTATCTGAATATTTGAAAATTTTGAAAAAATTCGTCCAAAATCTTGATGTCTCCAATCTCTTGTTTTGTACGTTTTTTCAACGTGTCTTGACATCCAATGTATCCCTGCAATGTTTGGTGAAGGTCTGAGTATGTAGTTTTTGACCTTATATGGAACCTCCTATCTGAAAATTTGAAAATTCTCAAAAAATTCGTCCAAAATCTTGATGTCTCCAATCTTTTGTTTTGTACGTTTTTTCCACGTGTCTTGACATCCAATGTATCCCTGCAAAGTTTGGTGAAGATCTGAGTATGTTGTTTTTGACCTTATCTGGAACCTCCTTTCTGAAAATTTGAAAATTCTTAAAAAATTCGTCCAAAATCTTGATGTCACCAATCCTATGTTTTGTACGTTTTTTCAACGTGTCTTGACATGCAAAGTATCCCTGCAAAGTTTGGTGAAGATCTGAGTATGTAGTTTTTGACCTTATATGGAACTTCCTATCTGAAAATTTGAAAATTCTTAAAAAATTCGACCAACACCTTGATGTCCCGAATCTTACGTTTTGTATGTTTTTCCACGTGTCTTGACATCCAATGTATTCCTGCAAAGTTTGGTGAAGATCTGAGTATGTCGTTTTTGACCTTATCTGGAACCTCCCATCTGAAAATTTGAAAATTCTTAAAAAATCCGTCAAAAATCTTGATGACCCCAATCTCTTGTTTTGTACGTTCTTTCCACGTGTCTTGACATCCAATGTATCCCTGCAAAGTTTGGTGAAGATCTGAGTATGTAGTTTTTGACCTTATATGGAACCTCCTATCTGAAATCTTGAAAATTCTTAAAAAATTCGACCAAAATCTTGATGTCTCCAATCTCTTGTTTTGTACGTTTTTTCCACGTGTCTTGACATCCAATGTATCCCTGCAAAGTTTGGTGAAGATCTGAGTATGTAGTTTTTGACCTTATATGGAACCTCCTTTCTGAAAATTTGAAAATTCTTAAAAAAATCGTCCAAAATCTTGATGTCTACAATCCCTTGTTTTGTACGTTTTTTCCACGTGTCTTGACATCCAATGTATCCCTGCAAAGTTTGGTGAAGATCTGAGTATGTCGTTTTTGACCTTATCTGGAACCTCCCATCTGAAAATTTGAAAATTCTTAAAAAATCCGTCCAAAATCTTGATGTCTCCAATCTCTTGTTTTGTACGTTTTTTCCACGTGTCTTGACATCCAATGTATCCCTGCAATGTTTGGTGAAGATCTGAGTATGTAGTTTTTGACCTTATATGGAACCTCCTATCTGAAAATTTGTAAATACTTAAAAAATTTGACCAAAATCTTGATGTCCCCAATCCTATGTTCTGTTCGTTTTTTCCACGTGTCTTGACATCCAATGTATCCCTGCAAAGTTTGGTGAAGATCTGAGTATGTAGTTTTTGACCTTATATGGAACCTCCCATCTGAAAATTTGAAAATTCTTAAAAAATTCGTCCAAAATCTTGATGTCTCCAATCTCTTGTTTTGTACGTTTTTTCCACGTGTCTTGACATCCAATGTATCCCTCCAATGTTTGGTGAAGATCTAAGTATGTAGTTTTTGACCTTATATGGAACCTCCTATCTGAAAATTTGAAAATTCTTAAAAAATTCGACCAAAATCTTGATGTCCCCAATCTCTTGTTTTGTATGTTTTTTCCACGTGTCTTGACATCCAATGTATCCCTGCAAAGTTTGGTGGAGATCTGAGTATGTAGTTTTTGACCTTATATGAAACCTCCTATCTGAAAATTTGAATATTCTTAAAAAATTCGTCAAAAATCTTGATGTCTCCAATCTCTTGTTTTGTACGTTTTTTCCACGTGTCTTGACATCCAATGTATCCCTGCAAAGTTTGGTGAAGATCTGAGTATGTAGTTTTTGACCTTATCTGGAACCTCCCATCTGAAAATTTGAAAATTCCTAAAAAATCCGTCCAAAATCTTGATGACCCCAATCTCTTGTTTTGTACGTTTTTTCCACGTGTCTTGACATCCAATGCATTCCTGCAAAGTTTGGTGAAGATCTGAGTATGTCGTGTTTGACCTTATCTGGAACCTCCCAACTGAAAATTTGAAAATTCTTAAAAAATCCGTCCAAAATCTTGATGTCTCCAATCTCTTGTTTTGTACGTTTTTTCCACGTGTCTTGACATCCAATGTATCCCTGCAATGTTTGGTGAAGATCTGAGTATGTAGTTTTTGACCTTATATGGAACCTCCTATCTGAAAATTTGAAAATTCTTAAAAAATTTGACCAAAATCTTGATGTCCCCAATCCTATGTTTTGTATGTTTTTTCCACGTGTCTTGACATCCAATGTATCCCTGCAGAGTTTGGTGAAGATCTGAGTATGTCGTTTTTGACCTTATCTGGAACATCCTTTCTGAAAATTTGAAAATTCTTAAAAAATTCGTCCAAAATCTTGATGTCTCCAATCTCTTGTTTTGTACGTTTTTTCCACGTGTCTTGACATCCAATGTATCCCTGCAAAGTTTGGTGAAGATCTGAGTATGTAGTTTTTGACCTTATCTGGAACCTCCCATCTGAAAATTTGAAAATTCCTAAAAAATCCGTCCAAAATCTTGATGAACCCAATCTCTTGTTTTGTACGTTTTTTCCACGTGTCTTGACACATCATGTATCCCTGCAAAGTTTGGTGAAGATCTGAGTATGTAGTTTTTGACCTTATATGGAACCTCCTTTCTGAAAATTTGAAAATTCTTAAAAAATTCGTCCAAAATATTGATGTCTCCAATCTCTTGTTTTGTTTTTTCCACGTGTCTTGACATCCAATGTATCCCTGCAAAGTTTGGTGAAGATCTGAGTATGTAGTTTTTGACCTTATATGGAACCTCCTATCTGAAAATTTGAAAATTCTTAAAAAATTCGACCAAAATCTTGATGTCCCCAATCCTATGTTTTGTATGTTTTTTCCACGTGTCTTGACATCCAATGTATCCATGCAAAGTTTGGTGCAGATCTGAGTATGTAGTTTTTGACCTTATCTGGAACCTCCCATCTGAAAATTTGAAAATTCTTAAAAAATCCGTCAAAAATCTTGATGACCCCAATCTCTTGTTTTGTACGTTCTTTCCACGTGTCTTGACATCCAATGTATCCCTGCAAAGTTTGGTGAAGATCTGAGTATGTAGTTTTTGACCTTATATGGAACCTCCTATCTGAAATCTTGAAAATTCTTAAAAAATTCGACCAAAATCTTGATGTCTCCAATCTCTTGTTTTGTACGTTTTTTCCACGTGTCTTGACATCCAATGTATCCCTGCAAAGTTTGGTGAAGATCTGAGTATGTAGTTTTTGACCTTATATGGAACCTCCTTTCTGAAAATTTGAAAATTCTTAAAAAAATCGTCCAAAATCTTGATGTCTACAATCCCTTGTTTTGTACGTTTTTTCCACGTGTCTTGACATCCAATGTATCCCTGCAAAGTTTGGTGAAGATCTGAGTATGTCGTTTTTGACCTTATCTGGAACCTCCCATCTGAAAATTTGAAAATTCTTAAAAAATCCGTCCAAAATCTTGATGTCTCCAATCTCTTGTTTTGTACGTTTTTTCCACGTGTCTTGACATCCAATGTATCCCTGCAATGTTTGGTGAAGATCTGAGTATGTAGTTTTTGACCTTATATGGAACCTCCTATCTGAAAATTTGTAAATACTTAAAAAATTTGACCAAAATCTTGATGTCCCCAATCCTATGTTCTGTTCGTTTTTTCCACGTGTCTTGACATCCAATGTATCCCTGCAAAGTTTGGTGAAGATCTGAGTATGTAGTTTTTGACCTTATATGGAACCTCCCATCTGAAAATTTGAAAATTCTTAAAAAATTCGTCCAAAATCTTGATGTCTCCAATCTCTTGTTTTGTACGTTTTTTCCACGTGTCTTGACATCCAATGTATCCCTCCAATGTTTGGTGAAGATCTAAGTATGTAGTTTTTGACCTTATATGGAACCTCCTATCTGAAAATTTGAAAATTCTTAAAAAATTCGACCAAAATCTTGATGTCCCCAATCTCTTGTTTTGTATGTTTTTTCCACGTGTCTTGACATCCAATGTATCCCTGCAAAGTTTGGTGGAGATCTGAGTATGTAGTTTTTGACCTTATATGAAACCTCCTATCTGAAAATTTGAATATTCTTAAAAAATTCGTCAAAAATCTTGATGTCTCCAATCTCTTGTTTTGTACGTTTTTTCCACGTGTCTTGACATCCAATGTATCCCTGCAAAGTTTGGTGAAGATCTGAGTATGTAGTTTTTGACCTTATCTGGAACCTCCCATCTGAAAATTTGAAAATTCCTAAAAAATCCGTCCAAAATCTTGATGACCCCAATCTCTTGTTTTGTACGTTTTTTCCACGTGTCTTGACATCCAATGCATTCCTGCAAAGTTTGGTGAAGATCTGAGTATGTCGTGTTTGACCTTATCTGGAACCTCCCAACTGAAAATTTGAAAATTCTTAAAAAATCCGTCCAAAATCTTGATGTCTCCAATCTCTTGTTTTGTACGTTTTTTCCACGTGTCTTGACATCCAATGTATCCCTGCAATGTTTGGTGAAGATCTGAGTATGTAGTTTTTGACCTTATATGGAACCTCCTATCTGAAAATTTGAAAATTCTTAAAAAATTTGACCAAAATCTTGATGTCCCCAATCCTATGTTTTGTATGTTTTTTCCACGTGTCTTGACATCCAATGTATCCCTGCAGAGTTTGGTGAAGATCTGAGTATGTCGTTTTTGACCTTATCTGGAACATCCTTTCTGAAAATTTGAAAATTCTTAAAAAATTCGTCCAAAATCTTGATGTCTCCAATCTCTTGTTTTGTACGTTTTTTCCACGTGTCTTGACATCCAATGTATCCCTGCAAAGTTTGGTGAAGATCTGAGTATGTAGTTTTTGACCTTATCTGGAACCTCCCATCTGAAAATTTGAAAATTCCTAAAAAATCCGTCCAAAATCTTGATGAACCCAATCTCTTGTTTTGTACGTTTTTTCCACGTGTCTTGACACATCATGTATCCCTGCAAAGTTTGGTGAAGATCTGAGTATGTAGTTTTTGACCTTATATGGAACCTCCTTTCTGAAAATTTGAAAATTCTTAAAAAATTCGTCCAAAATATTGATGTCTCCAATCTCTTGTTTTGTTTTTTCCACGTGTCTTGACATCCAATGTATCCCTGCAAAGTTTGGTGAAGATCTGAGTATGTAGTTTTTGACCTTATATGGAACCTCCTATCTGAAAATTTGAAAATTCTTAAAAAATTCGACCAAAATCTTGATGTCCCCAATCCTATGTTTTGTATGTTTTTTCCACGTGTCTTGACATCCAATGTATCCATGCAAAGTTTGGTGAAGATCTGAGTATGTAGTTTTTGACCTTATCTGGAACCTACTTTCTGAAAATTTGAATATTCTTAAAAAAATCGTCCAAAATCTTGATGTCTCCAATCCCTTGTTTTGTACGTTTTTTCCACGTGTCTTGACATCCAATGTATCCCTGCAAAGTTTGGTGAAGATCTGAGTATGTAGTTTTTGACCTTATCTGGAACATCCCATCTGAAAATTTGAAAATTCTTAAAAAATCCGTCCAAAATCTTGATGACCCCAATCCCTTGTTTTGTACGTTTTTTCCACGTGTCTTGACATCCAATGTATCCCTGCAAAGTTTGGTGAAGATCTGAGTATGTAGTTTTTGACCTTATCTGGAACCTCCCATCTGAAAATTTGAAAATTCTTAAAAAATCCGTCCAAAATCTTGATAACCCCAATCCCTTGTTTTGTACGTTTTTTCCACGTGTCTTGACATCCAATGTATCCCTGCAAAGTTTGGTGAAGATCTGAGTATGTAGTTTTTGACCTTATCTGGAACCGCATTTCTGAAAATTTGAAAATTCTTAAAAAATTCGTCCAAAATCTTGATGTCTCAAATCTCTTGTTTTGTACGTTTTTTTAACGTGTCTTGACATGCAAAGTATCCCTGCAAAGTTTGGTGAAGATCTGAGTATGTAGTTTTTGACCTTATCTGGAACCTCCTATCTGAAAATTTGAAAATTCCTAAAAAATTCTTCCAAAATCTTGATGTCTCCAATCTCTTGTTTTGTACGTTTTTTCCACGTGTCTTGACATCCAATGTATCTCTGCAATGTTTGGTGAAGATCTGAGTATGTAGTTTTTGACCTTATATGGAACCTCCTATCTGAATATTTGAAAATTCTTAAAAAATTTGACCAAAATCTCGATATCCCCAATCCTATGTTTTGTATGTTTTTTCCACGTGTCTTGACATCCAATGTATCCCTGCAATGTTTGGTGAAGATCCGAGTATGTAGTTTTTGACCTTATCTGGAACCTCCTATCAGAAAATTTGAAAATTTTGAAAAAATTCGTCCAAAATCTTGATGTCTCCAATCCTATGTTTTGTACGTTTTTTCCACGTGTCTTGAAATCCAATGTATCCCTGCAATGTTTGGTGAAGATCTGAGTATGTAGTTTTTGACCTTATATGGAACCTCCTATCTGAAAATTTGAAAATTCTTAAAAAATTTGACCAAAATCTTGATATCCCCAATCCTATGTTTTGTATGTTTTTTCCACGTGTCTTGACATCCAATGTATCTCTGCAAAGTTTGGTGAAGATCTGAGTATGTAGTTTTTGACCTTATCTGGAACCTCCTATCTGAAAATTTGAAAATTTTTAAAAAATTCGTCAAAAATCTTGATGTCTCCAATCTCTTGTTTTGTACGTTTTTTCCACGTGTCTTGACATCCAATGTATCCCTGCAATGTTTGGTGAAGATCTGAGTATGTAGTTTTTGACCTTATATGGAACCTCCTATCTGAAAATTTGAAAATTCTTAAAAAATTTGACCAAAATCTTGATGTCCCCAATCCTACGTTTTGTATGTTTTTTCCACGTGTCTTGACATCCAATGTATCCCTGCAAAGTTTGGTGAAGATCTGAGTATGTCGTTTTTGACCTTATCTGGAACATCCTTTCTGAAAATTTGAAAATTCTTAAAAAATTCGTCCAAAATCTTGATGTCTCCAATCTCTTGTTTTGTACGTTTTTTCCACGTGTCTTGACATCCAATGTATCCCTGCAAAGTTTGGTGAAGATCTGAGTATGTAGTTTTTGACCTTATATGGAACCTCCTTTCTGAAAATTTGAAAATTCTTAAAAAATTCGTCCAAAATCTTGATGTCTCCAATCTCTTGTTTTGTACGTTTTTTCCACGTGTCTTGACATCCAATGTATCCCTGCAAAGTTTGGTGAAGATCTGAGTATGTAGTTTTTGACCTTATATGGAACCTCCTTTCTGAAAATTTGAAAATTCTTAAAAAATTCGTCCAAAATCTTGATGTCACCAATCCTATGTTTTGTACGTTTTTTCCACGTGTCTTGACATGCAAAGTATCCCTGCAAAGTTTGGTGAAGATCTGAGTATGTAGTTTTTGACCTTATATGGAACCTCCTATCTGAAAATTTGAAAATTCTTAAAAAATTCGACCAAAACCTTGATATCCCGAAACTTACGTTTTGTATGTTTTCCACGTGTCTTGACATCCAATGTATTCCTGCAAAGTTTGGTGAAGATCTGAGTATGTCGTTTTTGACCTTATCTGGAACCTCCCATCTGAAAATTTGAAAATTCTTAAAAAATCCGTCCAAAATCTTGATGACCCCAATCTCTTGTTTTGTACGTTCTTTCCACGTGTCTTGACATCCAATGTATCCCTGCAAAGTTTGGTGAAAATCTGAGTATGTAGTTTTTGACCTTATATGGAACCTCCTATCTGAAATCTTGAAAATTCTTAAAAAATTCGACCAAAATCTTGATGTCTCCAATCTCTTGTTTTGTACGTTTTTTCCACGTGTCTTGACATCCAATGTATCCCTGCAAAGTTTGGTGAAGATCTGAGTATGTAGTTTTTCACCTTATATGGAACCTCCTTTCTGAAAATTTGAAAATTCTTAAAAAATTCGGCCAAAATCTTGATGTCTACAATCCCTTGTTTTGTACGTTTTTTCCACGTGTCTTGACATCCAATGTATCCCTGCAAAGTTTGGTGAAGATTTGAGTATGTCGTTTTTGACCTTATCTGGAACCTGCCATCTGAAAATTTGAAAATTCTTAAAAAATCCGTCCAAAATCTTGATGTCTCCAATCTCTTGTTTTGTACGTTTTTTCCACGTGTCTTGACATCCAATGTATCCCTGCAATGTTTGGTGAAGATCTAAGTATGTAGTTTTTGACCTTATATGGAACCTCCTATCTGAAAATTTGAAAATTCTTAAAAAATTTGACCAAAATCTTGATATCTCCAATCCTATGTTTTGTATGTTTTTTCCACGTGTCTTGACATCCAATGTATCCCTGCAAAGTTTGGTGAAGATCTGAGTATCTAGTTTTTGACCTTATCTGGAACCTCCCATCTGAAAATTTGAAAATTCTTAAAAAATCCGTCCAAAATCTTGATGACCCCAATCCCCTGTTTTGTACGTTTTTTCCACGTGTCTTGACATCCAATGTATCCCTGCAAAGTTTGGTGAAGATCTGAGTATGTAGTTTTTGACCTTATCTGGAACCTCCTATCTGAAAATTTGAAAATTTTTAAAAAATTCGTCCAAAATCTTGATGTCTCCAATCCCTTGTTTTGTACGTTTTTTCCACGTGTCTTGACATCCAATGTATCCCTGCAATGTTTGGTGAAGATCTGAGTATGTAGTTTTTGACCTTATATGGAACCTCCTATCTGAAAATTTGAAAATTCTTAAAAAATTTGACCAAAATCTTGATGTCTCCAATCTCTTGTTTTGTACGTTTTTTCCACGTGTCTTGACATCCAATGTATCCCTGCAATGTTTGGTGAAGATCTGAGTATGTAGTTTTTGACCTTATCTGGAATCTCCCATCTGAAAATTTGAAAATTCCTAAAAAATCCGTCCAAAATCTTGATGACCCCAATCCTATGTTTTGTATGTTTTTTCCACGTGTCTTGACATCCAATGTATCCCTGAAAAGTTTGGTGAAGATCTGAATATGTCGTTTTTGACCTTATCTGGAACATCCTTTCTGAAAATTTGAAAATTCTTAAAAAATTCGTCCAAAATCTTGATGTCTCCAATCTCTTGTTTTGTACGTTTTTCCCACGTGTCTTGACATCCAATGTATCCCTGCAAAGTTTGGTGGAGATCTGAGTATGTAGTTTTTGACCTTATCTGGAACCTCCTATCTGAATATTTGAAAATTTTGAAAAAATTCGTCCAAAATCTTGATGTCTCCAATCTCTTGTTTTGTACGTTTTTTCCACGTGTCTTGACATCCAATGTATCCCTGCAATGTTTGGTGAAGGTCTGAGTATGTAGTTTTTGACCTTATATGGAACCTCCTATCTGAAAATTTGAAAATTCTCAAAAAATTTGACCAAAATCTTGATGTCCCCAATCCTATGTTTTCTACGTTTTTTCCACGTGTCTTGACATCCAATGTATCCCTGAAAAGTTTGGTGAAGATCTGAGTATGTCGTTTTTGACGTTATCTGGAACATCTTTTCTGAAAATTTGAAAATTCTTAAAAAATTCGTCCAAAATCTTGATGTCTCCAATCCCTTGTTTTGTACGTTTTTTCATGTGTCTTGACATCCAATGTATCCCTGCAAAGTTTTGTGAAGATCTGAGCATGTCGTTTTTGACCTTATCTGGAACCTCCCATCTGAAAATTTGAAAATTCTTAAAAAATCCGTCCAAAATCTTTATTACCCCAATTTCGTGTTTTGTACGTTTTTTCCACGTGTCTTGACATCCAATGTATCCCTGCAAAGTTTGGTGAAGATCTGAGTATGTAGTTTTTGACATTATATGGAACCTCCTATCTGAAAATTTGAAAATTCTTAAAAAATTCGACCAAAATTTTGATGTCCCCAATCCTATGTCTTGTATGTTTTTTCCACGTGTCTTGACATCCAATGTATTCCTGCAAAGTTTGGTGAAGATCTGAGTATGTAGTTTTTGACCTTATATGGAACATCCTATCTGAAAATCTGAAAATTCTTAAAAAATTCGACCAAAATCTTGATGTCCCCAATCCTATGTTTTGTATGTTTTTTCCACGTGTCTTGACATCCAATGTATCCCTGCAAAGTTTGGTGGAGATCTGAGTATGTAGTTTTTGACCTTTAATGAAACCTCCTATCTGAAAATTTGAATATTCTTAAAAAATTCGTCCAAAATCTTGATGTCTCCAATCTCTTGTTTTGTACGTTTTTTCCACGTGTCTTGACATCCAATGTATCCCTGCAAAGTTTGGTGAAGATCTGAGTATGTAGTTTTTGACCTTATCTGGAACCTCACATCTGAAAATTTGAAAATTCTTAAAAAATCCGTCCAAAATCTTGATGACCCCAATCTCTTGTTTTGTACGTTTTTTCCACGTGTCTTGACATCCAATGTATCCCTGCAAAGTTTGGTGAAGATCTGAGTATGTAGTTTTTGACTTTATATGGAACCTCTTATCTGAAAATTTGAAAATTCTTAAAAAATTCGACCAAAATTTTGATGTCCCCAATCCTATGTCTTGTATGTTTTTTCCACGTGTCTTGACATCCAATGTATCCCTGCAAAGTTTGGTGAAGATCTGAGTATGTAGTTTTTGACCTTATATGGAACCTCCTATCTGAAAATTTGAAAATTCTTAAAAAATTCGACCAAAATCTTGATGTCCCCAATCCTACGTTTTGTATGTTTTATCCACGTGTCTTGACATCCAATGTATCCCTGCAAAGTTTGGTGGAGATCTGAGTATGTAGTTTTTGACCTTATATGAAACCTCCTATCTGAAAATTTGAATATTCTTAAAAAATTCGTCCAAAATCTTGATGTCTCCAATCTCTTGTTTTGTACGTTTTTTCCACGTGTCTTGACATCCAATGTATCCCTGCAAAGTTTGGTGAAGATCTGAGTATGTAGTTTTTGACCTTATCTGGAACCTCCCATCTGAAAATTTGAAAATTCCTAAAAAATCCGTCCAAAATCTTGATGACCCCAATCTCTTGTTTTGTACGTTTTTTCCACGTGTCTTGACATCCAATGCATTCCTGCAAAGTTTGGTGAAGATCTGAGTATGTCGTTTTTGACCTTATCTGGAACCTCCCATCTGAAAATTTGAAAATTCTTAAAAAATCCGTCCAAAATCTTGATGTCTCCAATCTCTTGTTTTGTACGTTTTTTCCACGTGTCTTGACATCCAATGTATCCCTGCAATGTTTGGTGAAGATCTGAGTATGTAGTTTTTGACCTTATATGGAACCTCCTATCTGAAAATTTGAAAATTCTTAAAAAATTTGACCAAAATCTTGATGTCCCCAATCCTATGTTTTGTATGTTTTTTCCACGTGTCTTGACATCCAATGTATCCCTGCAGAGTTTGGTGAAGATCTGAGTATGTCGTTTTTGATCTTATCTGGAACATCCTTTCTGAAAATTTGAAAATTCTTAAAAAATTCGTCCAAAATCTTGATGTCTCCAATCTCTTGTTTTGTACGTTTTTTCCACGTGTCTTGACATCCAATGTATCCCTGAAAAGTTTGGTGAAGATCTGAGTATGTAGTTTTTGACCTTATCTGGAACCTCCCATCTGAAAATTTGAAAATTCCTAAAAAATCCGTCCAAAATCTTGATGAACCCAATCTCTTGTTTTGTACGTTTTTTCCACGTGTCTTGACACATCATGTATCCCTGCAAAGTTTGGTGAAGATCTGAGTATGTAGTTTTTGACCTTATATGGAACCTCCTTTCTGAAAATTTGAAAATTCTTAAAAAATTCGTCCAAAATCTTGATGTCTCCAATCTCTTGTTTTGTACGTTTTTTCCACGTGTCTTGACATCCAATGTATCCCTGCAAAGTTTGGTGAAGATCTGAGTATGTAGTTTTTGACCACATATGGAACCTCCTATCTGAAAATTTGAAAATTCTTAAAAATTCGTCCAAAATCTTGATGTCCCCAATCTCTTGTTTTGTATGTTTTTTCCACGTCTCTTGACATCCAATGTATCCATGCAAAGTTTGGTGAAGATCTGAGTATGTCGTTTTTGACCTTATCTGGAACCTACTTTCTGAAAATTTGAATATTCTTAAAAAATTCGTCCAAAATCTTGATGTCTCCAATCTCTTGTTTTGTACGTTTTTTACACGTGTCTTGACATCCAATGTATCCCTGCAAAGTTTGGTGAAGATCTGAGTATGTAGTTTTTGACCTTATCTGGAACCTCTCATCTGAAAATTTGAAAATTCCTAAAAAATCCGTCCAAAATCTTGATGACCCCAATCTCTTGTTTTGTACGTTTTTTCCACGTTTCTTGACATCCAATGTATCCCAGCAAAGTTTGGTGAAGATCTGAGTATGTAGTTTTTGACCTTATATGGAACCTCCTTTCTGAAAATTTGAAAATTCTTAAAAAATTCGTCCAAAATCTTGATGTCTACAATCCCTTGTTTTGTACGTTTAGTCCACGTGTCTTGACATCCAATGTATCCCTGCAAAGTTTGGTGAAGATCTGAGTATGTAGTTTTTTACCTTATATGGAACCTCCTATCTGAAAATTTGAAAATTCTTAAAAAATTCGACCAAAATCTTGATGTTCCGAATCTTATGTTTTGTATGTTTTTTCCACGTGTCTTGACATCCAATGCATTCCTGCAAAGTTTGATGAAGATCTGAGTATGTCGTTTTTGTCCTTATCTGGAACCTCCCATCTGAAAATTTGAAAATTCTTAAAAAATCCGTCCAAAATCTTGATGTCTCCAATCTCTTGTTTTGTACGTTTTTTCCACGTGTCTTGACATCCAATGTATCCCTGCAATGTTTGGTGAAGATCTGATTATGTCGTTTTTGACCTTTTATGGAACCTCCTATCCGAAAATTTGAAAATTCTTAAAAAATTTGACCAAAATCTTGATGTCCCCAATCCTATGTTTTGTATGTTTTTTCCACGTGTCTTGACATCCAATGTATCCCTGCAGAGTTTGGTGAAGATCTGAGTTTGTCGTTTTTGACCTTATCTGGATCATCCTTTCTGAAAATTTGAAAATTCTTAAAAAATTCGTCCGAAATAATGATGTCTCCAATCTCTTGTTTTGTACGTTTTTTCGGCGTGTCTTGACATCCAATGTATCCCTGCAAAGTTTGGTGAAGATCTGAGTATGTAGTTTTTGACCTTATATGGAACCTCCTTTCTGAAAATTTGAAAATTCTTAAAAAATTCGTCCAAAATCTTGATGTCCCCAATCCTATGTTTTGTATGTTTTTTCCACGTGTCTTGACATCCAATGTATCCATGCAACGTTTGGTGAAGATCTGAGTATGTCGTTTTTGACCTTATCTGGAACCTCCCATCTGAAAATTTGAAAATTCTTAAAAAATTCGTCGAAAATCTTGATGTCTCCAATCTCTTGTTTTGTACGTTTTTTCCACGTGTCTTGACATCCAATGTATCCCTGCAAAGTTTGGTGAAGATCTGAGTATGTAGTTTTTGACCTTATCTGGAACCTCCTATCTGAAAATTTGAAATTTCTTAAAAAATTCGTCCAAAACCTTGATGTCCCCAATCTCTTGTTTTGTACGTTTTTTCCACGTGTCTTGACATCCAATGTATCCCTGCAATGTTTGGTGAAGATCTGAGTATGTAGTTTTTGACCTTATATGGAACCTCCTATCTGAAAATTTGAAAATTCTAAAAAAATTCGTCCAAAATCTTGATGTCCCCAATGCTATGTTTTGTATGTTTTTTCCACGTGCCTTGACATGCAAAGTAACCCTGCAAAGTTTGGTGAAGATCTGAGTATGTAGTTTTTGACCTTATCTGGAACCTCCTATCTGAAAATTTGAAAATTCTTAAAAAATTCGACCAAAATCTTGATGTCTCCAATCTCTTGTTTTGTACGTTTTTTCCACGTGTCTTGACATCCAATGTATCCCTGCAATGTTTGGTGAAGATCTGAGTATGTAGTTTTTGACCTTATATGGAACCTCCTATCTGAAAATTTGAAAATTCTTCAAACATTTGACCAAAATCTTGATGTCCCCAATCCTATGTTTTGTATGTTTTTTCCACGTGTCTTGACATCCAATGTATCCCTGAAAAGTTTGGTGAAGATCTGAGTATGTCGTTTTTGACCTTATCTGGAACATCCTTTCTGAAAATTTGAAAATTCTTAAAAAATTCGTCCAAAATCTTGATGTCTCCAATCTCTTGTTTCGTACGTTTTTCCCACGTGTCTTGACATCCAATGTATCCCTGCAAAGTTTGGTGAAGATCTGAGTATGTAGTTTTTGACCTTATCTGGAACCTCCTATCTGAATATTTGAAAATTTTGAAAAAATTCGTCCAAAATCTTGATGTCTAAAATCTCTTGTTTTGTACGTTTTTTCCACGTGTCTTGACATCCAATGTATCCCTGCAATGTTTGGTGAAGATCTGAGTATGTAGTTTTTGACCTTATATGGAACCTCCTATCTGAAAATTTGAAAATTCTTAAAAAATTTGACCAAAATCTTGATGTCCCTAACCCTATGTTTTGTATGTTTTTTCCACGTGTCTTGACATCCAATGTATCCCTGAAAAGTTTGGTGAAGATCTGAGTATGTCGTTTTTGACTTTATCTGGAACATCTTTTCTGAAACTTTGAAAATTCTTAAAAAATTCGTCCAAAATCTTGATGTCTCCAATCTCTTGTTTTGTACGTTTTTTCCACGTGTCTTGACATCCAATGTATCCCTGCAAAGTTTGGTGAAGATCTGAGTATGTAGTTTTTGACCTTATCTGGAACCTCCCATCTGAAAATTTGAAAATTCCTAAAAAATCCGTCCAAAATCTTGATGACCCCAATCTCTTGTTTTGTACGTTTTTTCCACGTGTCTTGACATCCAATGTATCCCTGCAAAGTTTGGTGAAGATCTGAGTATGTAGTTTTTGACCTTATATGGAACCTCCTTTCTGAAAATTTGAAAATTCTTAAAAAATTCGACCAAAATCTTGATGTCTCCAATCTCTTGTTTTGTACGTTTTTTCCACGTGTCTTGACATCCAATGTATCCCTGCAAAGTTTGGTGAAGATCTGAGTATGTAGTTTTTGACCTTATCTGGAACCTCCCATCTGAAAATTTGAAAATTCCTAAAAAATCCGTCCAAAATCTTGATGAACCCAATCTCTTGTTTTGTACGTTTTTTCCACGTGTCTTGACACATCATGTATCCCTGCAAAGTTTGGTGAAGATCTGAGTATGTAGTTTTTGACCTTATATGGAACCTCCTTTCTGAAAATTTGAAAATTCTTAAAAAATTCGTCCAAAATCTTGATGTCTTCAATCTCTTGTTTTGTACGTTTTTTCCACGTGTCTTGACATCCAATGTATCCCTGCAAAGTTTGGTGAAGATCTGAGTATGTAGTTTTTGACCTCATATGGAACCTCCTATCTGAAAATTTGAAAATTCTTAAAAAATTCGACCAAAATCTTGATGTCCCCAATCTCTTGTTTTGTATGTTTTTTCCACGTGTCTTGACATCCAATGCATTCTTGCAAAGTTTGATGAAGATCTGAGTATGTCGTTTTTGTCCTTATCTCGAACCTCCCATCTGAAAATTTGAAAATTCTTAAAAAATCCGTCCAAAATCTTGATGTCTCCAATCTCTTGTTTTGTACGTTTTTTCCACGTGTCTTGACATCCAATGTATCCCTGCAATGTTTGGTGAAGATCTGATTATGTCGTTTTTGACCTTTTATGGAACCTCCTATCCGAAAATTTGAAAATTCTTAAAAAATTTGACCAAAATCTTGATGTCCCCAATCCTATGTTTTGTATGTTTTTTCCACGTGTCTTGACATCCAATGTATCCCTGCAGAGTTTGGTGAAGATCTGAGTATGTCGTTTTTGACCTTATCTGGAACCTCCCATCTGAAAATTTGAAAATTCCTAAAAAATCCGTCCAAAATCTTGATGACCCCAATCTCTTGTTTTGTACGTTTTTTCCACGTGTCTTGACATCCAATGGATTCCTGCAAAGTTTGGTGAAGATCTGAGTATGTCGTTTTTGACCTTATCTGGAACCTCCCATCTGAAAATTTGAAAATTCTTAAAAAATCCGTCCAAAATCTTGATGTCTCCAATCTCTTGTTTTGTACGTTTTTTCCACGTGTCTTGACATCCAATGTATCCCTGCAATGTTTGGTGAAGATCTGAGTATGTAGTTTTTGACCTTATATGGAACCTCCTATCTGAAAATTTGAAAATTCTTAAAAAATTTGACCAAAATCTTGATGTCCCCAATCCTATGTTTTGTATGTTTTTTCCACGTGTCTTGACATCCAATGTATCCCTGCAGAGTTTGGTGAAGATCTGAGTATGTCGTTTTTGATCTTATCTGGAACATCCTTTCTGAAAATTTTGAAAATTCTTAAAAAATTCGTCCAAAATCTTGATGTCTCCAATCTCTTGTTTTGTACGTTTTTTCCACGTGTCTTGACATCCAATGTATCCCTGAAAAGTTTGGTGAAGATCTGAGTATGTAGTTTTTGACCTTATCTGGAACCTCCCATCTGAAAATTTGAAAATTCCTAAAAAATCCGTCCAAAATCTTGATGAACCCAATCTCTTGTTTTGTACGTTTTTTCCACGTGTCTTGACACATCATGTATCCCTGCAAAGTTTGGTGAAGATCTGAGTATGTAGTTTTTGACCTTATATGGAACCTCCCATCTGAAAATTTGAAAATTCTTAAAAAATTCGTCCAAAATCTTGATGTCTCCAATCTCTTATTTTGTACGTTTTTTCCACGTGTCTTGACATCCAATGTATCCCTGCAAAGTTTGGTGAAGATCTGAGTATGTAGTTTTTGACCTCATATGGAACCTCCTATCTGAAAATTTGAAAATTCTTAAAAAATTCGACCAAAATCTTGATGTCCCCAATCTCTTGTTTTGTATGTTTTTTCCACGTGTCTTGACATCCAATGTATCCATGCAAAGTTTGGTGAAGATCTGAGTATGTCGTTTTTGACCTTATCTGGAACCTACTTTCTGAAAATTTGAATATTCTTAAAAAATTCGTCCAAAATCTTGATGTCTCCAATCTCTTGTTTTGTACGTTTTTTACACGTGTCTTGACATCCAATGTATCCCTGCAAAGTTTGGTGAAGATCTGAGTATGTAGTTTTTGACCTTATCTGGAACCTCTCATCTGAAAATTTGAAAATTCCTAAAAAATCCGTCCAAAATCTTGATGACCCCAATCTCTTGTTTTGTACGTTTTTTCCACGTTTCTTGACATCCAATGTATCCCAGCAAAGTTTGGTGAAGATCTGAGTATGTAGTTTTTGACCTTATATGGAACCTCCTTTCTGAAAATTTGAAAATTCTTAAAAAATTCGTCCAAAATCTTGATGTCTACAATCCCTTGTTTTGTATGTTTAGTCCACGTGTCTTGACATCCAATGTATCCCTGCAAAGTTTGGTGAAGATCTGAGTATGTAGTTTTTTACCTTATATGAAACCTCCTATCTGAAAATTTGAAAATTCTTAAAAAATTCGACCAAAATCTTGATGTTCCGAATCTTATGTTTTGTATGTTTTTTCCACGTGTCTTGACATCCAATGCATTCCTGCAAAGTTTGATGAAGATCTGAGTATGTCGTTTTTGTCCTTATCTGGAACCTCCCATCTGAAAATTTGAAAATTCTTAAAAAATCCGTCCAAAATCTTGATGTCTCCAATCTCTTGTTTTGTACGTTTTTTCCACGTGTCTTGACATCCAATGTATCCCTGCAATGTTTGGTGAAGATCTGATTATGTCGTTTTTGACCTTTTATGGAACCTCCTATCCGAAAATTTGAAAATTCTTAAAAAATTTGACCAAAATCTTGATGTCCCCAATCCTATGTTTTGTATGTTTTTTCCACGTGTCTTGACATCCAATGTATCCCTGCAGAGTTTGGTGAAGATCTGAGTATGTCGTTTTTGACCTTATCTGGATCATCCTTTCTGAAAATTTGAAAATTCTTAAGAAATTCGTCCGAAATCATGATGTCTCCAATCTCTTGTTTTGTACGTTTTTTCGGCGTGTCTTGACATCCAATGTATCCCTGCAAAGTTTGGTGAAGATCTGAGTATGTAGTTTTTGACCTTATATGGAACCTCCTTTCTGAAAATTTGAAAATTCTTAAAAAATTCGTCCAAAATCTTGATGTCCCCAATCCTATGTTTTTTATGTTTTTTCCACGTGTCTTGACATCCAATGTATCCATGCAAAGTTTGGTGAAGATCTGAGTATGTCGTTTTTGACCTTATCTGGAACCTCCCATCTGAAAATTTGAAAATTCTTAAAAAATTCGTCGAAAATCTTGATGTCTCCAATCTCTTGTTTTGTACGTTTTTTCCACGTGTCTTGACATCCAATATATCCCTGCAAAGTTTGGTGAAGATCTGAGTATGTAGTTTTTGACCTTATATGGAACCTCCTTTCTGAAAATTTGAAAATTCTTAAAAAATTCGTCCAAAACCTTGATGTCCCCAATCTTTTGTTTTGTACGTTTTTTCCACGTGTCTTGACATCCAATGTATCCCTGCAATGTTTGGTGAAGATCTGAGTATGTAGTTTTTGACCTTATATGGAACCTCCTATCTGAAAATTTGAAAATTCTTCAAAAATTCGTCCAAAATCTTGATGTCCCCAATGCTATGTTTTGTATGTTTTTTCCACGTGCCTTGACATCCAATGTATCCCTGCAAAGTTTGGTGAAGATCTGAGTATGTCGTCTTTTACCTTATCTGGAACATCCTTTCTGAAAATTTGAAAATTCTTAAAATATTCGTCCAAAATCTTGATGTCTCCAATCTCTTGTTTTGTACGTTTTTTCCACGTGTCTTGACATCCAATGTATCCCTGCAAAGTTTAGTGAAGATCTGAGTATGTAGTTTTTGACCTTATATGGAACCTCCTTTCTGAAAATTTGAAAATTCTTAAAAAATTCGTCCAAAATCTTGATGTCACCAATCCTATGTTTTGTATGTTTTTTTCACGTGTCTTGACATTTAATGTATCCATGCAAAGTTTGATGAAGATCTGAGTATGTCGTTTTTGACCTTATCTGGAACCTCCTATCTGAAAATTTGAAAATTCTTAAAAAATTCGTCGAAAATCTTGATGTCTCCAATCTCTTGATTTGTACGTTTTTTCCACGTGTCTTGACATGCAAAGTATCCCTGCAAAGTTTGGTGAAGATCTGAGTATGTAGTTTTTGACCTTATCTGGAACCTCCTATCTGAAAATTTGAAAATTCTTAAAAAATTCGACCAAAATCTTGATGTCTCCAATCTCTTGTTTTGTACGTTTTTTCCACGTGTCTTGACATCCAATGTATCCCTGCAATGTTTGGTGAAGATCTGAGTATGTAGTTTTTGACCTTATATGTAACCTCCTATCTGAAAATTTGAAAATTCTTCAAACATTTGACCAAAATCTTGATGTCCCCAATCCTATGTTTTGTATGTTTTTTCCACGTGTCTTGACATCCAATGTATCCCTGAAAGTTTGGTGAAGATCTGAGTATGTCGTTTTTGACCTTATCTGGAACATCCTTTCTGAAAATTTGAAAATTCTTAAAAAATTCGTCCAAAATCTTGATGTCTCCAATCTCTTGTTTTGTACGTTTTTCCCACGTGTCTTGACATCCAATGTATCCCTGCAAAGTTTGGTGAAGATCTGAGTATGTAGTTTTTGACCTTATCTGGAACCTCCTATCTGAATATTTGAAAATTTTGAAAAAATTCGTCCAAAATCTTGATGTCTAAAATCTCTTGTTTTGTACGTTTTTTCCACGTGTCTTGACATCCAATGTATCCCTGCAATGTTTGGTGAAGATCTGAGTATGTAGTTTTTGACCTTATATGGAACCTCCTATCTGAAAATTTGAAAATTCTTAAAAAATTTGACCAAAATCTTGATGTCCCTAACCCTATGTTTTGTATGTTTTTTCCACGTGTCTTGACATCCAATGTATCCCTGAAAAGTTTGGTGAAGATCTGAGTATGTCGTTTTTGACTTTATCTGGAACATCTTTTCTGAAACTTTGAAAATTCTTAAAAAATTCGTCCAAAATCTTGATGTCTCCAATCTCTTGTTTTGTACGTTTTTTCCACGTGTCTTGACATCCAATGTATCCCTGCAAAGTTTGGTGAAGATCTGAGTATGTAGTTTTTGACCTTATCTGGAACCTCCCATCTGAAAATTTGAAAATTCCTAAAAAATCCGTCCAAAATCTTGATGACCCCAATCTCTTGTTTTGTACGTTTTTTCCACGTGTCTTGACATCCAATGTATCCCTGCAAAGTTTGGTGAAGATCTGAGTATGTAGTTTTTGACCTTATATGGAACCTCCTTTCTGAAAATTTGAAAATTCTTAAAAAATTCGACCGAAATCTTAATGTGTCCAATCTCTTGTTTTGTACGTTTTTTCCACGTGTCTTGACATCCAATGTATCCCTGCAAAGTTTGGTGAAGATCTGAGTATGTAGTTTTTGACCTTATCTGGAACCTCCCATCTGAAAATTTGAAAATTCCTAAAAAATCCGTCCAAAATCTTGATGAACCCAATCTCTTGTTTTGTACGTTTTTTTCCACCTGTCTTGACACATCATGTATCCCTGCAAAGTTTGGTGAAGATCTGAGTATGTAGTTTTTGACCTTATATGGAACCTCCTTTCTGAAAATTTGAAAATTCTTAAAAAATTCGTCCAAAATCTTGATGTCTCCAATCTCTTGTTTTGTACGTTTTTTCCACGTTTCTTGACATCCAATGTATCCCTGCAAAGTTTGGTGAAGATCTGAGTATGTAGTTTTTGACCTCATATGGAACCTCCTATCTGAAAATTTGAAAATTCTTAAAAAATTCGACCAAAATCTTGATGTCCCCAATCTCTTGTTTTGTATGTTTTTTCCACGTGTCTTGACATCCAATGCATTCTTGCAAAGTTTGATGAAGATCTGAGTATGTCGTTTTTGTCCTTATCTCGAACCTCCCATCTGAAAATTTGAAAATTCTTAAAAAATCCGTCCAAAATCTTGATGTCTCCAATCTCTTGTTTTGTACGTTTTTTCCACGTGTCTTGACATCCAATGTATCCCTGCAATGTTTGGTGAAGATCTGATTATGTCGTTTTTGACCTTTTATGGAACCTCCTATCCGAAAATTTGAAAATTCTTAAAAAATTTGACCAAAATCTTGATGTCCCCAATCCTATGTTTTGTATGTTTTTTCCACGTGTCTTGACATCCAATGTATCCCTGCAGAGTTTGGTGAAGATCTGAGTATGTCGTTTTTGACCTTATCTGGATCATCCTTTCTGAAAATTTGAAAATTCTTAAAAAATTCGTCCAAAATCTTTATGTCTCCAATCTCTTGTTTTGTACGTTTTTTCCACGTGTCTTGACACATAATGTATCCCTGCAAAGTTTGGTGAAGATCTGAGTATGTTGTTTTTGACCTTATATGGAACCTCCTTTCTGAAAATTTGAAAATTCTTAAAAAATTCGTCCGAAATCATGATGTCTCCAATCTCTTGTTTTGTACGTTTTTTCGGCGTGTCTTGACATCCAATGTATCCCTGCAAAGTTTGGTGAAGATCTGAGTATGTAGTTTTTGACCTTATATGGAACCTCCTTTCTGAAAATTTGAAAATTCTTAAAAAATTCGTCCAAAATCTTGATGTCCCCAATCCTATGTTTTGTATGTTTTTTCCACGTGTCTTGACATCCAATGTATCCATACAAAGTTTGGTGAAGATCTGAGTATGTCGTTTTTGACCTTATCTGGAACCTCCCATCTGAAAATTTGAAAATTCTTAAAAAATTCGTCGAAAATCTTGATGTCTCCAATCTCTTGTTTTGTACGTTTTTTCCACGTGTCTTGACATCCAATGTATCCCTGCAAAGTTTGGTGAAGATCTGAGTATGTAGTTTTTGACCTTATATGGAACCTCCTATCTGAAAATTTGAAAATTCTTAAAAAATTCGTCCAAAACCTTGATCTCCCCAATCTCTTGTTTTGTACGTTTTTTCCACGTGTCTTGACATCCAATGTATCCCTGCAATGTTTGGTGAAGATTTGAGTATGTAGTTTTTGACCTTATATGGAACCTCCTATCTGAAAATTTGAAAATTCTAAAAAAATTCGTCCAAAATCTTGATGTCCCCAATGCTATGTTTTGTATGTTTTTTCCACGTGCCTTGACATCCAATGTATCCCTGCAAAGTTTGGTGAAGATCTGAGTATGTCGTTTTTTACCTTATCTGGAACATCCTTTCTGAAAATTTGAAAATTCTTAAAATATTCGTCCAAAATCTTGATGTCTCCAATCTCTTGTTTTGTACGTTTTTTCCACGTGTCTTGACATCCAATGTATCCCTCCAAAGTTTGGTTAAGATCTGAGTATGTATTTTTTGACCTTATATGGAACCTCCTATTTGAAAATTTGAAAATTCTTAAAAAATTCGACCAAATCTTGATGTCTCCAATCTCTTGTTTTGTACGTTTTTTCCACGTGTCTTGACATCCAATGTATCCCTGCAAAGTTTAGTGAAGATCTGAGTATGTAGTTTTTGACCTTATATGGAACCTAATTTCTGAAAATTTGAAAATTCTTAAAAAATTCGTCCAAAATCTTGATGTCACCAATCCTATGTTTTGTATGTTTTTTTCACGTGTCTTGACATTTAATGTATCCATGCAAAGTTTGATGAAGATCTGAGTATGTCGTTTTTGACCTTATCTGGAACCTCCTATCTGAAAATTTGAAAATTCTTTAAAAATTCGTCGAAAATCTTGATGTCTCCAATCTCTTGATTTGTACGTTTTTTCCACGTGTCTTGACATGCAAAGTATCCCTGCAAAGTTTGGTGAAGATCTGAGTATGTAGTTTTTGACCTTATCTGGAACCTCCTATCTCAAAATTTGAAAATTCTTAAAAAATTCGACCAAAATCTTGATGTCTCCAATCTCTTGTTTTGTACGTTTTTTCCACGTGTCTTGACATCCAATGTATCCCTGCAATGTTTGGTGAAGATCTGAGTATGTAGTTTTTGACCTTATATGGAACCTCCTATCTGAAAATTTGAAAATTCTTCAAAAATTTGACCAAAATCTTGATGTCCCCAATCCTATGTTTTGTATGTTTTTTCCACGTGTCTTGACATCCAATGTATCCCTGAAAAGTTTGGTGAAGATCTGAGTATGTCGTTTTTGACTTTATCTGGAACATCCTTTCTGAAAATTTGAAAATTCTTAAAAAAATCGTCCAAAATCTTGATGTCTCCAATCTCTTGTTTTGTACGTTTTTCCCACGTGTCTTGACATCCAATGTATCCCTGCAAAGTTTGGTGAAGATCTGAGTATGTAGTTTTTGACCTTATCTGGAACCTCCTATCTGAATATTTGAAAATTTTAAAAAAATTTGACCAAAATCTTGATGTCCCTAACCCTATGTTTTGTATGTTTTTTCCACGTGTCTTGACATCCAATGTATCCCTGAAAAGTTTGGTGAAGATCTGAGTATGTCGTTTTTGACTTTATCTGGAACATCTTTTCTGAAAATTTGAAAATTCTTAAAAAATTCGTCCAAAATCTTGATGTCTCCAATCTCTTGTTTTGTACGTTTTTTCCACGTGTCTTGACATCCAATGTATCCCTGCAAAGTTTGGTGAAGATCTGAGTATGTAGTTTTTGACCTTATCTGGAACCTCCCATCTGAAAATTTGAAAATTCCTAAAAAATCCGTCCAAAATCTTGATGACCCCAATCTCTTGTTTTGTACGTTTTTTCCACGTGTCTTGACATCCAATGTATCCCTGCAAAGTTTGGTGAAGATCTGAGTATGTAGTTTTTGACCTTATATGGAACCTCCTTTCTGAAAATTTGAAAATTCTTAAAAAATTCGACCAAAATCTTGATGTCTCCAATCCCTTGTTTTGTACGTTTTTTCCACGTGTCTTGACATCCAATGTATCCCTGCAAAGTTTTGTGATGATCTGAGTATGTCGTTTTTGACCTTATCTGGAACCTCCCATCTGAAAATTTGAAAATTCTTAAAAAATCCGTCCAAAATCTTGATGACCCCATTCTCTTGTTTTGTACGTTTTTTCCACGTGTCTTGAAATCCAATGTATCCCTGCAAAGTTTGGTGAAGATCTGAGTATGTAGTTTTTGACCTTATATGGAACCTATCTGAAAATTTGAAAATTCTTAAAAAATTGGACCAAAATCCTGATGTCCCCAATCCTATGTCTTGTATGTTTTTTCCACGTGTCTTGACATCCAATGTATCCCTGCAAAGTTTGGTGAAGATCTGAGTATGTAGTTTTTGACCTTATATGGAACCTCCTATCTGAAAATTTGAAAATTCTTAAAAAATTCGACCAAAATCTTGATGTTCCCAATCCTATGTTTTGTATGTTTTTTCCACGTGTCTTGACATCCAATGTATCCCTGCAAAGTTTGGTGGAGATCTGAGTATGTAGTTTTTGACCTTATATGGAACCTCCTATCTGAAAATTTGAAAATTCTTAAAAAATTCGTCCAAAATCTTGATGTCTCCAATCTCTTGTTTTGTACGTTTTTTCCACGTGTCTTGACATCCAATGTATCCCTGCAAAGTTTGGTGAAGATCTGAGTATGTAGTTTTTGACCTTATATGGAACCTCCTATCTGAAAATTTGAAAATTCTTAAAAAATCCGTCCAAAATCTTGATGTCTCCAATCTCTTGTTTTGTACGTTTTTTCCACGTGTCTTGACATCCAATGTATCCCTGCAATGTTTGGTGAAGATCTGAGTATGTAGTTTTTGACCTTATCTGGAACCTCCCATCTGAAAATTTGAAAATTCCTAAAAAATCCGTCCAAAATCTTGATGAACCCAATCTCTTGTTTTGTACGTTTTTTCCACGTGTCTTGACACATAATGTATCCCTGCAAAGTTTGGTGAAGATCTGAGTATGTAGTTTTTGACCTTATATGGAACCTCCTTTCTGAAAATTTGAAAATTCTTAAAAAATTCGTCCGAAATCATGATGTCTCCAATCTCTTGTTTTGTACGTTTTTTCGGCGTGTCTTGACATCCAATGTATCCCTGCAAAGTTTGGTGAAGATCTGAGTATGTAGTTTTTGACCTTATATGGAACCTCCTTTCTGAAAATTTGAAAATTCTTAAAAAATTCGTCCAAAATCTTGATTTCCCTAATCCTATGTTTTGTATGTTTTTTCCACGTGTCTTGACATCCAATGTATCCATGCAAAGTTTGGTGAAGATCTGAGTATGTCGTTTTTGACCTTATCTGGAACCTCCCATCTGAAAATTTGAAAATTCTTAAAAAATTCGTCGAAAATCTTGATGTCTCCAATCTCTTGTTTTGTACGTTTTTTCCACGTGTCTTGACATCCAATGTATCCCTGCAAAGTTTGGTGAAGATCTGAGTATGTAGTTTTTGACCTTATATGGAACCTCCTATCTGAAAATTTGAAAATTCTTAAAAAAATCGTCCAAAACCTTGATGTCCCCAATCTCTTGTTTTGTACGTTTTTTCCACGTGTCTTGACATCCAATGTATCCCTGCAATGTTTGGTGAAGATTTGAGTATGTAGTTTTTGACCTTATATGGAACCTCCTATCTGAAAATTTGAAAATTCTAAAAAAATTCGTCCAAAATCTTGATGTCCCCAATGCTATGTTTTGTATGTTTTTTCCACGTGCCTTGACATCCAATGTATCCCTGCAAAGTTTGGTGAAGATCTGAGTATGTCGTTTTTTACCTTATCTGGAACATCCTTTCTGAAAATTTGAAAATTCTTAAAATATTCGTCCAAAATCTTGATGTCTCCAATCTCTTGTTTTGTACGTTTTTTCCACGTGTCTTGACATCCAATGTATCCCTCCAAAGTTTGGTGAAGATCTGAGTATGTATTTTTTGACCTTATATGGAACCTCCTATTTGAAAATTTGAAAATTCTTAAAAAATTCGACCAAAATCTTGATGTCTCCAATCTCTTGTTTTGTACGTTTTTTCCACGTGTCTTGACATCCAATGTATCCCTGCAAAGTTTAGTGAAGATCTGAGTATGTAGTTTTTGACCTTATATGGAACCTAATTTCTGAAAATTTGAAAATTCTTAAAAAATTCGTCCAAAATCTTGATGTCACAAATCCTAGGTTTTGTATGTTTTTTTCACGTGTCTTGACATTTAATGTATCCATGCAAAGTTTGATGAAGATCTGAGTATGTCGTTTTTGACCTTATCTGGAACCTCCTATCTGAAAATTTGAAAATTCTTTAAAAATTCGTCGAAAATCTTGATGTCTCCAATCTCTTGATTTGTACGTTTTTTCCACGTGTCTTGACATGCAAAGTATCCCTGCAAAGTTTGGTGAAGATCTGAGTATGTAGTTTTTGACCTTATCTGGAACCTCCTATCTGAAAATTTGAAAATTCTTAAAAAATTCGACCAAAATCTTGATGTCTCCAATCTCTTGTTTTGTACGTTTTTTCCACGTGTCTTGACATCCAATGTATCCCTGCAATGTTTGGTGAAGATCTGAGTATGTAGTTTTTACCTTATATGGAACCTCCTATCTGAAAATTTGAAAATTCTTCAAAAATTTGACCAAAATCTTGATGTCCCCAATCCTATGTTTTGTATGTTTTTTCCACGTGTCTTGACATCCAATGTATCCCTGAAAAGTTTGGTGAAGATCTGAGTATGTCGTTTTTGACTTTATCTGGAACATCCTTTCTGAAAATTTGAAAATTCTTAAAAAATTCGTCCAAAATCTTGATGTCTCCAATCTCTTGTTTTGTACGTTTTTCCCACGTGTCTTGACATCCAATGTATCCCTGCAAAGTTTGGTGAAGATCTGAGTATGTAGTTTTTGACCTTATCTGGAACCTCCTATCTGAATATTTGAAAATTTTGAAAAAATTCGTCCAAAATCTTGATGTCTAAAATCTCTTGTTTTGTACGTTTTTTCCACGTGTCTTGACATCCAATGTATCCCTGCAATGTTTGGTGAAGATCTGAGTATGCAGTTTTTGACCTTATATGGAACCTCCTATCTGAAAATTTGAAAATTCTTAAAAAATTTGACCAAAATCTTGATGTCCCTAACCCTATGTTTTGTATGTTTTTTCCACGTGTTTTGACATCCAATGTATCCCTGAAAAGTTTGGTGAAGATCTGAGTATGTCGTTTTTGACTTTATCTGGAACATCTTTTCTGAAAATTTGAAAATTCTTAAAAAATTCGTCCAAAATCTTGATGTCTCCAATCTCTTGTTTTGTACGTTTTTTCCACGTGTCTTGACATCCAATGTATCCCTGCAAAGTTTGGTGAAGATCTGAGTATGTAGTTTTTGACCTTATCTGGAACCTCCCATCTGAAAATTTGAAAATTCCTAAAAAATCCGTCCAAAATCTTGATGACCCCAATCTCTTGTTTTGTACGTTTTATCCACTTGTCTTGACATCCAATGTATCCCTGCAAAGTTTGGTGAAGATCTGAGTATGTAGTTTTTGACCTTATATGGAACCTCCTTTCTGAAAATTTGAAAATTCTTAAAAAATTCGACCAAAATCTTGATGTCTCCAATCCCTTGTTTTGTACGTTTTTTCCACGTGTCTTGACATCCAATGTATCCCTGCAAAGTTTTGTGATGATCTGAGTATGTCGTTTTTGACCTTATCTGGAACCTCCCATCTGAAAATTTGAAAATTCTTAAAAAATCCGTCCAAAATCTTGATGACCCCATTCTCTTGTTTTGTACGTTTTTTCCACGTGTCTTGAAATCCAATGTATCCCTGCAAAGTAAGTGAAGATCTGAGTATGTAGTTTTTGACCTTATATGGAACCTATCTGAAAATTTGAAAATTCTTAAAAAATTCGACCAAAATCCTGATGTCCCCAATCCTATGTCTTGTATGTTTTTTCCACGTGTCTTGACATCCAATGTATCCCTGCAAAGTTTGGTGAAGATCTGAGTATGTAGTTTTTGACCTTATATGGAACCTCCTATCTGAAAATTTGAAAATTCTTAAAAAATTCGACCAAAATCTTGATGTTCCCAATCCTATGTTTTGTATGTATTTTCCACGTGTCTTGACATCCAATGTATCCCTGCAAAGTTTGGTGGAGATCTGAGTATGTAGTTTTTGACCTTATATGGAACCTCCTATCTGAAAATTTGAAAATTCTTAAAAAATTCGTCCAAAATCTTGATGTCTCCAATCTCTTGTTTTGTACGTTTTTTCCACGTGTCTTGACATCCAATGTATCCCTGCAAAGTTTGGTGAAGATCTGAGTATGTAGTTTTTGACCTTATCTGGAACCTCCCATCTGAAAATTTGAAAATTCCTAAAAAATCCGTCCAAAATCTTGATGAACCCAATCTCTTGTTTTGTACGTTTTTTCCACGTGTCTTGACACATCATGTATCCCTGCAAAGTTTGGTGAAGATCTGAGTATGTAGTTTTTGACCTTATATGGAACCTCCTTTCTGAAAATTTGAAAATTCTTAAAAAATTCGTCCAAAATCTTGATGTCTCCAATCTGTTGTTTTGTTTTTTCCACGTGTCTTGACATCCAATGTATCCCTGCAAAGTTTGGTGAAGATCTGAGTATGTAGTTTTTGACCTTATATGGAACCTCCTATCTGAAAATTTGAAAATTCTTAAAAAATTCGACCAAAATCTTGATGTCCCCAATCCTATGTTTTGTATGTTTTTTCCACGTGTCTTGACATCCAATGTATCCATGCAAAGTTTGGTGAAGATCTGAGTATGTCGTTTTTGACCTTATCTGGAACCTACTTTCTGAAAATTTGAATATTCTTAAAAAATTCGTCCAAAATCTTGATGTCTCCAATCTCTTGTTTTGTACGTTTTTTACACGTGTCTTGACATCCAATGTATCCCTGCAAAGTTTGGTGAAGATCTGAGTATGTAGTTTTTGACCTTATCTGGAACCTCTCATCTGAAAATTTGAAAATTCCTAAAAAATCCGTCCAAAATCTTGATGACCCCAATCTCTTGTTTTGTACGTTTTTTTCACGTTTCTTGACATCCAATGTATCCCTGCAAAGTTTGGTGAAGATCTGAGTATGTAGTTTTTGACCTTATATGGAACCTCCTTTCTGAAAATTTGAAAATTCTTAAAAAATTCGTTCAAAATCTTGATGTCTACAATCCCTTGTTTTGTACGTTTAGTCCACGTGTCTTGACATCCAATGTATCCCTGCAAAGTTTGGTGAAGATCTGAGTATGTAGTTTTTGACCTTATATGGAACCTCCTTTCTGAAAATTTGAAAATTCTTAAAAATTTCGTCCAAAATCTTGATGTCCCCAATCCTATGTTTTGTATGTTTTTTCCACGTGTCTTGACATCCAATGTATCCATGCAAAGTTTGGTGAAGATCTGAGTATGTAGTTTTTGACCTTATCTGGAACCTCCCATCTGAAAATTTGAAAATTCTTAAAAAATTCGTCGAAAATCTTGATGTCTCCAATCTCTTGTTTTGTACGTTTTTTCCACGTGTCTTGACATCCAATGTATCCCTGCAAAGTTTGGTGAAGATCTGAGTATGTAGTTTTTGACCTTATATGGAACCTCCTATCTGAAAATTTGAAAATTCTTAAAAAATTCGTCCAAAACCTTGATGTCCCCAATCTCTTGTTTTGTACGTTTTTTCCACGTGTCTTGACATCCAATGTATCCCTGCAATGTTTGGTGAAGATCTGAGTATGTAGTTTTTGACCTTATATGGAACATCCTATCTGAAAATTTGAAAATTCTTAAAAAATTCGTCCAAAATCTTGATGTCCCCAATCCTATGTTTTGTATGTTTTTTCCACGTGTCTTGACATCCAATGTATCCCTGCAAAGTTTGGTGAAGATCTGAGTATGTCGTTTTTTACCTTATCTGGAACATCCTTTATGAAAATTTGAAAATTCTTAAAATATTCGTCCAAAATCTTCATGTCTCCAATCTCTTGTTTTGTACGTTTTTTCCACGTGTCTTGACATCCAATGTATCCCTCCAAAGTTTGGTGAAGATCTGAGTATGTATTTTTTGACCTTATATGGAACCTCCTATTTGAAAATTTGAAAATTCTTAAAAAATTCGACCAAAATCTTGATGTCTCCAATCTCTTGTTTTGTACGTTTTTTCCACGTGTCTTGACATCCAATGTATCCCTGCAAAGTTTAGTGAAGATCTGAGTATGTAGTTTTTGACCTTATATGGAACCTCCTTTCTGAAAATTTGAAAATTCTTAAAAAATTCGTCCAAAATCTTGATGTCACCAATCCTATGTTTTGTATGTTTTTTCCACATGTCTTGACATTTAATGTATCCCTGCAAAGTTTGATGAAGATCTGAGTATGTCGTTTTTGACCTTATCTGGAACCTCCCATCTGAAAATTTGAAAATTCTTAAAAAATTCGTCGAAAATCTTGATGTCTCCAATCTCTTGATATGTACGTTTTTTCCACGTGTCTTGACATGCAAAGTATCCCTGCAAACTTTGGTGAAGATCTGAGTATGTAGTTTTTGACCTTATCTGGAACCTCCTATCTGAAAATTTGAAAATTCTTAAAAAATTCGACCAAAATCTTGATGTCTCCAATCTCTTGTTTTGTACGTTTTTTCCACGTGTCTTGACATCCAATGTATCCCTGCAATGTTTGGTGAAGATCTGAGTATGTAGTTTTTGACGTTATATGGAACCTCCTATCTGAAAATTTGAAAATTCTTCAAAAATTTGACCAAAATCTTGATGTCCCCAATCCTATGTTTTGTATGTTTTTTCCACGTGTCTTGACATCCAATGTATCCCTGAAAAGTTTGGTGAAGATCTGAGTATGTTGTTTTTGACCTTATCTGGAACATCCTTTCTGAAAATTTGAAAATTCTTAAAAAATTCGTCCAAAATCTTGATGTCTCCAATCTCTTGTTTTGTACGTTTTTCCCACGTGTCTTGACATCCAATGTATCCCTGCAAAGTTTGGTGAAGATCTGAGTATGTAGTTTTTGACCTTATCTGGAACCTCCTATCTGAATATTTGAAAATTTTGAAAAAATTCGTCCAAAATCTTGATGTCTCCAATCTCTTGTTTTGTACGTTTTTTCCACGTGTCTTGACATCCAATGTATCCCTGCAATGTTTGGTGAAGATCTGAGTATGTAGTTTTTGACCTTATATGGAACCTCCTATCTGAAAATTTGAAAATTCTTAAAAAATTTGACCAAAATCTTGATGTCCCCAATCCTATGTTTTGTATGTTTTTTCCACGTGTCTTGACATCCAATGTATCCCTGCAAAGTTTGGTGAAGATCTGAGTATGTCGTTTTTGACTTTATCTGGAACATCTTTTCTGAAAATTTGAAAATTCTTAAAAAATTCGTCCAAAATCTTGATGTCTCCAATCTCTTGTTTTGTACGTTTTTTCCACGTGTCTTGACATCCAATGTATCCCTGCAATGTTTGGTGAAGATTTGAGTATGTAGTTTTTGACCTTATATGGAACCTCCTATCTGAAAATTTGAAAATTCTAAAAAAATTCGTCCAAAATCTTGATGTCCCCAATGCTATGTTTTGTATGTTTTTTCCACGTGCCTTGACATCCAATGTATCCCTGCAAAGTTTGGTGAAGATCTGAGTATGTCGTTTTTTACCTTATCTGGAACATCCTTTCTGAAAATTTGAAAATTCTTAAAATATTCGTCCAAAATCTTGATGTCTCCAATCTCTTGTTTTGTACGTTTTTTCCACGTGTCTTGACATCCAATGTATCCCTCCAAAGTTTGGTGAAGATCTGAGTATGTATTTTTTGACCTTATATGGAACCTCCTATTTGAAAATTTGAAAATTCTTAAAAAATTCGACCAAAATCTTGATGTCTCCAATCTCTTGTTTTGTACGTTTTTTCCACGTGTCTTGACATCCAATGTATCCCTGCAAAGTTTAGTGAAGATCTGAGTATGTAGTTTTTGACCTTATATGGAACCTAATTTCTGAAAATTTGAAAATTCTTAAAAAATTCGTCCAAAATCTTGATGTCACCAATCCTATGTTTTGTATGTTTTTTTCACGTGTCTTGACATTTAATGTATCCATGCAAAGTTTGATGAAGATCTGAGTATGTCGTTTTTGACCTTATCTGGAACCTCCTATCTGAAAATTTGAAAATTCTTTAAAAATTCGTCGAAAATCTTGATGTCTCCAATCTCTTGATTTGTACGTTTTTTCCACGTGTCTTGACATGCAAAGTATCCCTGCAAAGTTTGGTGAAGATCTGAGTATGTAGTTTTTGACCTTATCTGGAACCTCCTATCTGAAAATTTGAAAATTCTTAAAAAATTCGACCAAAATCTTGATGTCTCCAATCTCTTGTTTTGTACGTTTTTTCCACGTGTCTTGACATCCAATGTATCCCTGCAATGTTTGGTGAAGATCTGAGTATGTAGTTTTTGACCTTATATGGAACCTCCTATCTGAAAATTTGAAAATTCTTCAAAAATTTGACCAAAATCTTGATGTCCCCAATCCTATGTTTTGTATGTTTTTTCCACGTGTCTTGACATCCAATGTATCCCTGAAAAGTTTGGTGAAGATCTGAGTATGTCGTTTTTGACTTTATCTGGAACATCCTTTCTGAAAATTTGAAAATTCTTAAAAAATTCGTCCAAAATCTTGATGTCTCCAATCTCTTGTTTTGTACGTTTTTCCCACGTGTCTTGACATCCAATGTATCCCTGCAAAGTTTGGTGAAGATCTGAGTATGTAGTTTTTGACCTTATCTGGAACCTCCTATCTGAATATTTGAAAATTTTGAAAAAATTCGTCCAAAATCTTGATGTCTAAAATCTCTTGTTTTGTACGTTTTTTCCACGTGTCTTGACATCCAATGTATCCCTGCAATGTTTGGTGAAGATCTGAGTATGCAGTTTTTGACCTTATATGGAACCTCCTATCTGAAAATTTGAAAATTCTTAAAAAATTTGACCAAAATCTTGATGTCCCTAACCCTATGTTTTGTATGTTTTTTCCACGTGTCTTGACATCCAATGTATCCCTGAAAAGTTTGGTGAAGATCTGAGTATGTCGTTTTTGACTTTATCTGGAACATCTTTTCTGAAAATTTGAAAATTCTTAAAAAATTCGTCCAAAATCTTGATGTCTCCAATCTCTTGTTTTGTACGTTTTTTCCACGTGTCTTGACATCCAATGTATCCCTGCAAAGTTTGGTGAAGATCTGAGTATGTAGTTTTTGACCTTATCTGGAACCTCCCATCTGAAAATTTGAAAATTCCTAAAAAATCCGTCCAAAATCTTGATGACCCCAATCTCTTGTTTTGTACGTTTTTTCCACGTGTCTTGACATCCAATGTATCCCTGCAAAGTTTGGTGAAGATCTGAGTATGTAGTTTTTGACCTTATATGGAACCTCCTTTCTGAAAATTTGAAAATTCTTAAAAAATTCGACCAAAATCTTGATGTCTCCAATCCCTTGTTTTGTACGTTTTTTCCACGTGTCTTGACATCCAATGTATCCCTGCAAAGTTTTGTGATGATCTGAGTATGTCGTTTTTGACCTTATCTGGAACCTCCCATCTGAAAATTTGAAAATTCTTAAAAAATCCGTCCAAAATCTTGATGACCCCATTCTCTTGTTTTGTACGTTTTTTCCACGTGTCTTGAAATCCAATGTATCCCTGCAAAGTTTGGTGAAGATCTGAGTATGTAGTTTTTGACCTTATATGGAACCTATCTGAAAATTTGAAAATTCTTAAAAAATTCGACCAAAATCCTGATGTCCCCAATCCTATGTCTTGTATGTTTTTTCCACGTGTCTTGACATCCAATGTATCCCTGCAAAGTTTGGTGAAGATCTGAGTATGTAGTTTTTGACCTTATATGGAACCTCCTATCTGAAAATTTGAAAATTCTTAAAAAATTCGACCAAAATCTTGATGTTCCCAATCCTATGTTTTGTATGTTTTTTCCACGTGTCTTGACATCCAATGTATCCCTGCAAAGTTTGGTGGAGATCTGAGTATGTAGTTTTTGACCTTATATGGAACCTCCTATCTGAAAATTTGAAAATTCTTAAAAAATTCGTCCAAAATCTTGATGTCTCCAATCTCTTGTTTTGTACGTTTTTTCCACGTGTCTTGACATCCAATGTATCCCTGCAAAGTTTGGTGAAGATCTGAGTATGTAGTTTTTGACCTTATATGGAACCTCCTATCTGAAAATTTGAAAATTCTTTAAAAATCCGTCCAAAATCTTGATGTCTCCAATCTCTTGTTTTGTACGTTTTTTCCACGTGTCTTGACATCCAATGTATCCCTGCAATGTTTGGTGAAGATCTGAGTATGTAGTTTTTGACCTTATCTGGAACCTCCCATCTGAAAATTTGAAAATTCCTAAAAAATCCGTCCAAAATCTTGATGAACCCAATCTCTTGTTTTGTACGTTTTTTCCACGTGTCTTGACACATCATGTATCCCTGCAAAGTTTGGTGAAGATCTGAGTATGTAGTTTTTGACCTTATATGGAACCTCCTTTCTGAAAATTTGAAAATTCTTAAAAAATTCGTCCAAAATCTTGATGTCTCCAATCTCTTGTTTTGTTTTTTCCACTTGTCTTGACATCCAATGTATCCCTGCAAAGTTTGGTGAAGATCTGAGTATGTAGTTTTTGACCTTATATGGAACCTCCTATCTGAAAATTTGAAAATTCTTAAAAAATTCGACCAAAATCTTGATGTTCCCAATCCTATGTTTTGTATGTTTCTTCCACGTGTCTTGACATCCAATGTATCCATGCAAAAATTGGTGAAGATCTGAGTATGTCGATTTTGACCTTATCTGGAACCTACTTTCTGAAAATTTGAATATTCTTAAAAAATTCGTCCAAAATCTTGATGTCTCCAATTTCTTGTTTTGTACGTTTTTTACACGTGTCTTGACATCCAATGTATCCCTGCAAAGTTTGGTGAAGATCTGAGTATGTAGTTTTTGACCTTATCTGGAACCTCTCATCTGAAAATTTGAAAATTCCTAAAAAATCCGTCCAAAATCTTGATGACCCCAATCTCTTGTTATGTACGTTTTTTTCACGTTTCTTGACATCCAATGTATCCCTGCAAAGTTTGGTGAAGATCTGAGTATGTAGTTTTTGACCTTATATGGAACCTCCTTTCTGAAAATTTGAAAATTCTTAAAAAATTCGTTCAAAATCTTGATGTCTACAATCCCTTGTTTTGTACGTTTAGTCCACGTGTCTTGACATCCAATGTATCCCTGCAAAGTTTGGTGAAGATCTGAGTATGTAGTTTTTGACCTTATATGGAACCTCCTATCTGAAAATTTGAAAATTCTTAAAAAATTCGACCAAAACCTTGATGTTCCGAATCTTATGTTTTGTATGTTTTTTCCACGTGTCTTGACATCCAATGCATTCCTGCAAAGTTTGATGAAGATCTGAGTATGTCGTTTTTGTCCTTATCTGGAACCTCCCATCTGAAAATTTGAAAATTCTTAAAAAATCCGTCCAAAATCTTGATGTCTCTAATCTTTTGTTTTGTACGTTTTTTCCACGTGTCTTGACCTCCAATGTATCCCTGCAATGTTTGGTGAAGATCTGAGTATGTTGTGTTTGACCTTATATGGAACCTCCTATCTGAAAATTTGAAAATTCTTAAAAAATTTGACCAAAATCTTGATGTCCCCAATCCTATGTTTTGTATGTTTTTTCCACGTGTCTTGACATCCAATGTATCCCTGCAGAGTTTGGTGAAGATCTGAGTATGTAGTTTTTGACCTTATATGGAACCTCCTTTCTGAAAATTTGAAAATTCTTAAAAATTTCGTCCAAAATCTTGATGTCCCCAATCCTATGTTTTGTATGTTTTTTCCACGTGTCTTGACATCCAATGTATCCCTGCAAAGTTTGGTGAAGATCTGAGTATGTAGTTTTTGACCTTATATGGAACCTCCTATCTGAAAATTTGAAAATTCTTAAAAAATTCGTCCAAAACCTTGATGTCCCCAATCTCTTGTTTTGTACGTTTTTTCCACGTGTCTTGACATCCAATGTATCCCTGCAATGTTTGGTGAAGATCTGAGTATGTAGTTTTTGACCTTATATGGAACATCCTATCTGAAAATTTGAAAATTCTTAAAAAATTCGTCCAAAATCTTGATGTCCCCAATCCTATGTTTTGTATGTTTTTTCCACGTGTCTTGACATCCAATGTATCCCTGCAAAGTTTGGTGAAGATCTGAGTATGTCGTTTTTTACCTTATCTGGAACATCCTTTATGAAAATTTGAAAATTCTTAAAATATTCGTCCAAAATCTTCATGTCTCCAATCTCTTGTTTTGTACGTTTTTCCACGTGTCTTGACATCCAATGTATCCCTCCAAAGTTTGGTGAAGATCTGAGTATGTATTTTTTGACCTTATATGGAACCTCCTATTTGAAAATTTGAAAATTCTTAAAAAATTCGACCAAAATCTTGATGTCTCCAATCTCTTGTTTTGTACGTTTTTTCCACGTGTCTTGACATCCAATGTATCCCTGCAAAGTTTAGTGAAGATCTGAGTATGTAGTTTTTGACCTTATATGGAACCTCCTTTCTGAAAATTTGAAAATTCTTAAAAAATTCGTCCAAAATCTTTATGTCACCAATCCTATGTTTTGTATGTTTTTTCCACATGTCTTGACATTTAATGTATCCCTGCAAAGTTTGATGAAGATCTGAGTATGTCGTTTTTGACCTTATCTGGAACCTCCCATCTGAAAATTTGAAAATTCTTAAAAAATTCGTCGAAAATCTTGATGTCTCCAATCTCTTGATTTGTACGTTTTTTCCACGTGTCTTGACATGCAAAGTATCCCTGCAAACTTTGGTGAAGATCTGAGTATGTAGTTTTTGACCTTATCTGGAACCTCCTATCTCAAAATTTGAAAATTCTTAAAAAATTCGACCAAAATCTTGATGTCTCCAATCTCTTGTTTTGTACGTTTTTCCCACGTGTCTTGACATCCAATGTATCCCTGCAATGTTTGGTGAAGATCTGAGTATGTAGTTTTTGACCTTATATGGAACCTCCTATCTGAAAATTTGAAAATTCTTCAAAAATTTGACCAAAATCTTGATGTCCCCAATCCTATGTTTTGTATGTTTTTTCCACGTGTCTTGACATCCAATGTATCCCTGAAAAGTTTGGTGAAGATCTGAGTATGTTGTTTTTGACCTTATATGGAACATCCTTTCTGAAAATTTGAAAATTCTTAAAAAATTCGTCCAAAATCTTGATGTCTCCAATCTCTTGTTTTGTACGTTTTTCCCACGTGTCTTGACATCCAATGTATCCCTGCAAAGTTTGGTGAAGATCTGAGTATGTAGTTTTTGACCTTATCTGGAACCTCCTATCTGAATATTTGAAAATTTTGAAAAAATTCGTCCAAAATCTTGATGTCTCCAATCTCTTGTTTTGTACGTTTTTTCCACGTGTCTTGACATCCAATGTATCCCTGCAATGTTTGGTGAAGATCTGAGTATGTAGTTTTTGACCTTATATGGAACCTCCTATCTGAAAATTTGAAAATTCTTAAAAAATTTGACCAAAATCTTGATGTCCCCAATCCTATGTTTTGTATGTTTTTTCCACGTGTCTTGACATCCAATGTATCCCAGAAAAGTTTGGTGAAGATCTGAGTATGTCGTTTTTGACTTTATCTGGAACATCTTTTCTGAAAATTTGAAAATTCTTAAAAAATTCGTCCAAAATCTTGATGTCTCCAATCTCTTGTTTTGTACGTTTTTTCCACGTGTCTTGACATCCAATGTATCCCTGCAAAGTTTGGTGAAGATCTGAGTTTGTAGTTTTTGACCTTATCTGGAACCTCCCATCTGAAAATTTGAAAATTCCTAAAAAATCCGTCCAAAATCTTGATGACCCCAATCTCTTGTTTTGTACGTTTTTTCCACGTGTCTTGACATCCAATGTATCCCTGCAAAGTTTGGTGAAGATCTGAGTATGTAGTTTTTGACCTTATATGGAACCTCCTTTCTGAAAATTTGAAAATTCTTAAAAAATTCGTCCAAAATCTTGATGTCTCCAATCTCTTGTTTTGTTTTTTCCACGTGTCTTGACATCCAATGTATCCCTGCTAAGTTTGGTGAAGATCTGAGTATGTAGTTTTTGACCTTATATGGAACCTCCTATCTGGAAATTTGAAAATTCTTAAAAAATTCGACCAAAATCTTGATGTCCCCAATCCTATGTTTTGTATGTTTTTTCCACGTGTCTTGACATCCAATGTATCCATGCAAAGTTTGGTGAAGATCTGAGTATGTTGTTTTTGACCTTATCTGGAACCTACTTTCTGAAAATTTGAATATTCTTAAAAAATTCGTCCAAAATCTTGATGTCTCCAATCTCTTGTTTTGTACGTTTTTTTCACGTGTCTTGACATCCAATGTATCCCTGCAAAGTTTGGTGAAGATCTGAGTATGTAGTTTTTGACCTTATCTGGAACCTCTCATCTTAAAATTTGAAAATTCCTAAAAAATCCGTCCAAAATCTTGATGACCCCAATCTCTTGTTTTGTACGTTTTTTCCACGTTTCTTGACATCCAATGTATCCCTGCAAAGTTTGGTGAAGATCTGAGTATGTAGTTTTTGACCTTATATGGAACCTCCTTTCTGAAAATTTGAAAATTCTTAAAAAATTCGTCGAAAATCTTGATGTCTCCAATCTCTTGATTTGTACGTTTTTTCCACGTGTCTTGACATGCAAAGTATCCCTGCAAACTTTGGTGAAGATCTGAGTATGTAGTTTTTGACCTTATCTGGAACCTCCTATCTGAAAATTTGAAAATTCTTAAAAAATTCGACCAAAATCTTGATGTCTCCAATCTCTTGTTTTGTACGTTTTTTCCACGTGTCTTGACATCCAATGTATCCCTGCAATGTTTGGTGAAGATCTGAGTATGTAGTTTTTGACCTTATATGGAACCTCCTATCTGAAAATTTGAAAATTCTTCAAAAATTTGACCAAAATCTTTATGTCCCCAATCCTATGTTTTGTATGTTTTTTCCACGTGTCTTGACATCCAATGTATCCCTGAAAAGTTTGGTGAAGATCTGAGTATGTCGTTTTTGACCTTATCTGGAACATCCTTTCTGAAAATTTGAAAATTCTAAAAAATTCGTCCAAAATCTTGATGTCTCCAATCTCTTGTTTTGTACGTTTTTTCCACGTGTCTTGACATCCAATGTATCCCTGCAATGTTTGGTGAAGATCTGAGTATGTAGTTTTTGACCTTATATGGAACCTCCTATCTGAAAATTTGAAAATTCTTAAAAAATTTGACCAAAATCTTGAAGTCCCCAATCCTATGTTTTGTATGTTTTTTCCACGTGTCTTGACATCCAATGTATCCCAGAAAAGTTTGGTGAAGATCTGAGTATGTCGTTTTTGACTTTATCTGGAACATCTTTTCTGAAAATTTGAAAATTCTTAAAAAATTCGTCCAAAATCTTGATGTCTCCAATCTCTTGTTTTGTACGTTTTTTCCACGTGTCTTGACATCCAATGTATCCCTGCAAAGTTTGGTGAAGATCTGAGTATGTAGTTTTTGACCTTATCTGGAACCTCCCATCTGAAAATTTGAAAATTCCTAAAAAATCCGTCCAAAATCTTGATGACCCCAATCTCTTGTTTTGTACGTTTTTTCCACTTGTCTTGACATCCAATGTATCCCTGCAAAGTTTGGTGAAGATCTGAGTATGTAGTTTTTGACCTTATATGGAACCTCCTTTCTGAAAATTTGAAAATTCTTAAAAAATTCGTCCAAAATCTTGATGTCTCCAATCTCTTGTTTTGTACGTTTTTTCCACGTGTCTTGACATCCAATGTATCCCTGCAAAGTTTGGTGAAGATCTGAGTATGTAGTTTTTGACCTTATATGGAACCTCCTATCTGGAAATTTGAAAATTCTTAAAAAATTCGACCAAAAATTGATGTCCCCAATCCTATGTTTTGTATGTTTTTTCCACGTGTCTTGACATCCAATGTATCCATGCAAAGTTTGGTGAAGATCTGAGTATGTTGTTTTTGACCTTATCTGGAACCTACTTTCTGAAAATTTGAATATTCTTAAAAAATTCGTCCAAAATCTTGATGTCTCCAATCTCTTGTTTTGTACGTTTTTTTCACGTGTCTTGACATCCAATGTATCCCTGCAAAGTTTGGTGAAGATCTGAGTATGTAGTTTTTGACCTTATCTGGAACCTCTCATCTTAAAATTTGAAAATTCCTAAAAAATCCGTCCAAAATCTTGATGACCCCAATCTCTTGTTTTGTACGTTTTTTCCACGTTTCTTGACATCCAATGTATCCCTGCAAAGTTTGGTGAAGATCTGAGTATGTAGTTTTTGACCTTATATGGAACCTCCTTTCTGAAAATTTGAAAATTCCTAAAAAATCCGTCCAAAATCTTGATGACCCCAATCTCTTGTTTTGTACGTTTTTTCCACGTTTCTTGACATCCAATGTATCCCTGCAAAGTTTGGTGAAGATCTGAGTATGTAGTTTTTTACCTTATATGGAACCTCCTATCTGAAAATTTGAAAATTCTTAAAAAATTCGACCAAAATCTTGATGTTCCGAATCTTATGTTTTGTATGTTTTTTCCACGTGTCTTGACATCCAATGCATTCCTGCAAAGTTTGATGAAGATCTGAGTATGTCGTTTTTGTCCTTATCTGGAACCTCCTTTCTGAAAATTTGAAAATTCTTAAAAAATTCGTCCAAAATCTTGATGTCTCCAATCTCTTGTTTTGTTTTTTCCACGTGTCTTGACATCCAATGTATCCCTGCAAAGTTTGGTGAAGATCTGAGTATGTAGTTTTTGACCTTATCTGGATCATCCTTTCTGAAAATTTGAAAATTCTTAAAAAATTCGTCCAAAATCTTGATGTCTCCAATCTCTTGTTTTGTACGTTTTTTCCACGTGTCTTGACACATAATGTATCCCTGCAAAGTTTGGTGAAGATCTGAGTATGTAGTTTTTGACCTTATATGGAACCTCCTTTCTCAAAATTTGAAAATTCTTAAAAAATTCGTCCGAAATCATGATGTCTCCATTCTCTTGTTTTGTACGTTTTTTCGACGTGTCTTGACATCCAATGTATCCCTGCAAAGTTTGGTGAAGATCTGAGTATGTAGTTTTTGACCTTATATGGAACCTCCTTTCTGAAAATTTGAAAATTCTTAAAAAATTCGTTCAAAATCTTGATGTCCCCAATCCTATGTTTTGTATGTTTTTTCCACGTGTCTTGACATCCAATGTATCCATGCAAAGTTTGGTGAAGATCTGAGTATGTCGTTTTTGACCTTATCTGGAACCTCCCATCTGAAAATTTGAAAATTCTTAAAAAAATCGTCGAAAATCTTGATGTCTCCAATCTCTTGTTTTGTACGTTTTTTCCACGTGTCTTGACATCCAATGTATCCCTGCAAAGTTTGGTGAAGATCTGAGTATGTAGTTTTTGACCTTATATGGAACCTCCTATCTGAAAATTTGAAAATTCTTAAAAAATTCGTCCAAAACCTTGATGTCCCCAATCTCTTGTTTTGTACGTTTTTTCCACGTGTCTTGACATCCAATGTATCCCTGCAATGTTTGGTGAAGATCTGAGTATGTAGTTTTTGACCTTATATGGAACCTCCTATCTGAAAATTTGAAAATTCTTAAAAAATTCGTCCAAAATCTTGATGTCCCCAATCCTATGTTTTGTATGTTTTTTCCACGTGTCTTGACATCCAATGTATCCCTGCAAAGTTTGGTGAAGATCTGAGTATGTAGTTTTTGACCTTATATGGAACCTCCTATTTGAAAATTTGAAAATTCTTAAAAAATTCGACCAAATACTTGATGTCTCCAATCTCTTGTTTTGTACGTTTTTTCCACGTGTCTTGACATCCAATGTATCCCTGCAAAGTTTAGTGAAGATCTGAGTATGTAGTTTTTGACCTTATATGGAACCTCCTTTCTGAAAATTTGAAAATTCTTAAAAAATTCGTCCAAAATCTTGATGTCACCAATCCTATGTTTTGTATGTTTTTTCCACGTGTCTTGACATTTAATGTATCCATGCAAAGTTTGATGAAAATCTGAGTATGTCGTTTTTGACCTTATCTGAAACCTCCCATCTGAAAATTTGAAAATTCTTAAAAAATTCGTCGAAAATCTTGATGTCTCCAATCTCTTGATTTGTACGTTTTTTCCACGTGTCTTGACATGCAAAGTATCCCTGCAAAGTTTGGTGAAGATCTGAGTATGTAGTTTTTGACCTTATCTGGAACCTCCTATCTGAAAATTTGAAAATTCTTAAAAAATTCGACCAAAATCTTGATGTCTCCAATCTCTTGTTTTGTACGTTTTTTCCACGTGTCTTGACATCCAATGTATCCCTGCAAAGTTTGTTGAAGATCTGAGTATGTAGTTTTTGACCTTATCTGGAACCGCATTTCTGAAAATTTGAAAATTCTTAAAAAATTCTTCCAAAATCTTGATGTCTCCAATCTCTTGTTTTGTACGTTTTTTCCACGTCACTTGACATCCAATGTATCCCTGCAAAGTTTGGTGAAGATCTGAGTATGTAGTTTTTGACCTTATCTGGAACCGCATTTCTGAAAATTTGAAAATTCTTAAAAAATTCGTCCAAAATCTTGATGTCTCCAATCTCTTGTTTTGTACGTTTTTTCCACGTGTCTTGACATCCAATGTATCCCTGCAAAGTTTGGTGAAGATCTGAGTATGTAGTTTTTGACCTTATCTGGAACCGCATTTCTGAAAATTTGAAAATTCCTAAAAAATCCGTCCTAAATCTTGATGACCCCAATCTCTTGTTTTGTACGTTTTTTCCACGTGTCTTGACATCCAATGTATCCCTGCAAAGTTTGGTGAAGATCTGAGTATGTAGTTTTTGACCTTATATGGAACCTCCTATCTGAAAATTTGAAAATTCTTAAAAAATTTGACCAAAATCTTGATGTCCCCAATCCTATGTTTTGTATGTTTTTTCCACGTGTCTTGACATCCAATGTATCCCTGAAAAGTTTGGTGAAGATCTGAGTATGTCGTTTTTGATTTATCTGGAACATCTTTTCTGAAAATTTGAAAATTCTTAAAAAATTCGTCCAAAATCTTGATGTCTCCAATCTCTTGTTTTGTACGTTTTTCCACGTGTCTTGACATCCAATGTATCCCTGCAAAGTTTGGTGAAGATCTGAGTATGTAGTTTTTGACCTTATCTGGAACCTCCCATCTGAAAATTTGAAAATTCCTAAAAAATCCGTCCAAAATCTTGATGACCCCAATCTCTTGTTTTGTACGTTTTTTCCACGTGTCTTGACATCCAATGTATCCCTGCAAAGTTTGGTGAAGATCTGAGTATGTAGTTTTTGACCTTATATGGAACCTCCTTTCTGAAAATTTGAAAATTCTTAAAAAATTCGACCAAAATCTTGATGTCTCCAATCCCTTGTTTTGTACGTTTTTTCCACGTGTCTTGACATCCAATGTATCCCTGCAAAGTTTTGTGAAGATCTGAGTATGTCGTTTTTGACCTTATCTGGAACCTCCCATCTGAAAATTTGAAAATTCTTAAAAAATCCGTCCAAAGTCTTGATGTCCCCAATCCTATGTTTTGTATGTTTTTTCCACGTGTCTTGACATCCAATGTATCCCTGCAGAGTTTGGTGAAGATCTGAGTATGTCGTTTTTGACCTTATCTGGAACATCCTTTCTGAAAATTTGAAAATTCTTAAAAAATTCGTCCAAAATCTTGATGTCTCCAATCTCTTGTTTTGTACGTTTTTTCCACGTGTCTTGACATCCAATATATCCCTGCAAAGTTTGGAGAAGATCTGAGTATGTAGTTTTTGACCTTATCTGGAACCTCCCATCTGAAAATTTGAAAATTCCTAAAAAATCCGTCCAAAATCTTGATGAACCCAATCTCTTGTTTTGTACGTTTTTTCCACGTGTCTTGACACATCATGTATCCCTGCAAAGTTTGGTGAAGATCTGAGTATGTAGTTTTTGACCTTATATGGAACCTCCTTTCTGAAAATTTGAAAATTCTTAAAAAATTCGTCCAAAATCTTGATGTCTCCAATCTCTTGTTTTGTTTTTTCCTCGTGTCTTGACATCCAATGTATCCCTGCAAAGTTTGGTGAAGATCTGAGTATGTAGTTTTTGACCTTATATGGAACCTCCTATCTGAAAATTTGAAAATTCTTAAAAAATTCGACCAAAATCTTGATGTCCCCAATCCTATGTTTTGTATGTTTTTTCCACGTGTCTTGACATCCAATGTATCCATGCAAAGTTTGGTGAAGATCTGAGTATGTCGTTTTTGACGTTATCTGGAACCTACTTTCTGAAAATTTGAATATTCTTAAAAAATTCGTCCAAAATCTTGATGTCTCCAATCTCTTGTTTTGTACGTTTTTTACACGTGTCTTGACATCCAATGTATCCCTGCAAAGTTTGGTGAAGATCTGAGTATGTAGTTTTTGACCTTATATGGAACCTCCTTTCTGAAAATTTGAAAATTCTTAAAAAATTCGTCCAAAATCTTGATGTCTACAATCCCTTGTTTTGTACGTTTAGTCCACGTGTCTTGACATCCAATGTATCCCTGCAAAGTTTGGTGAAGATCTGAGTATGTAGTTTTTTACCTTATCTGGATCATCCTTTCTGAAAATTTGAAAATTCTTAAAAAATTCGTCCAAAATCTTGATGTCTCCAATCTCTTGTTTTGTACGTTTTTTCCACGTGTCTTGACACATAATGTATCCCTGCAAAGTTTGGTGAAGATCTGAGTATGTAGTTTTTGACCTTATATGGAAACTCATTTCTGAAAATTTGAAAATTCTTAAAAAAATCGTCCGAAATCATGATGTCTCCAATCTCTTGTTTTGTACGTTTTTTCGACGTGTCTTCACATCCAATGTATCCCTGCAAAGTTTGGTGAAGATCTGAGTATGTAGTTTTTGACCTTAATGGAACCTCCTTTCTGAAAATTTGAAAATTCTTAAAAAATTCGTCCAAAATCTTGATGTCCCCAATCCTATGTTTTGTATGTTTTTTCCACGTGTCTTGACATCCAATGTATCCATGCAAAGTTTGGTGAAGATCTGAGTATGTCGTTTTTGACCTTATCTGGAACCTCCCATCTGAAAATTTGAAAATTCTTAAAAAATTCGTCGAAAATCTTGATGTCTCCAATCTCTTGTTTTGTACGTTTTTTCCACGTGTCTTGACATCCAATGTATCCCTGCAAAGTTTGGTGAAGATCTGAGTATGTAGTTTTTGACCTTATATGGAACCTCCTATCTGAAAATTTGAAAATTCTTAAAAAATTCGTCCAAAACCTTGATGTCCCCAATCTCTTGTTTTGTACGTTTTTTCCACGTGTCTTGACATCCAATGTATCCCTGCAATGTTTGGTGAAGATCTGAGTATGTAGTTTTTGACCTTATATGGAACCTCCTATCTGAAAATTTGAAAATTCTTAAAAAATTCGTCCAAAATCTTGATGTCCCCAATCCTATGTTTTGTATGTTTTTTCCACGTGTCTTGACATCCAATGTATCCCTGCAAAGTTTGGTGAAGATCTGAGTATGTCGTTTTTTACCTTATCTGGAACATCCTTTCTGAAAATTTGAAAATTCTTAAAATATTCGTCCAAAATCTTGATGTCTCCAATCTCTTGTTTTGTACGTTTTTTCCACGTGTCTTGACATCCAATGTATCCCTCCAAAGTTTGGTGAAGATCTGAGTATGTAGTTTTTGACCTTATATGGAACCTCCTATTTGAAAATTTGAATATTCTTAAAAAATTCGTCCAAAATCTTGATGTCTCCAATCTCTTGTTTTGTACGTTTTTTACACGTGTCTTGACATCCAATGTATCCCTGCAAAGTTTGGTGAAGATCTGAGTATGCAGTTTTTGACCTTATCTGGAACCTCTCATCTGAAAATTTGAAAATTCCTAAAAAATCCGTCCAAAATCTTGATGACCCCAATCTCTTGTTTTGTACGTTTTTTCCACGTTTCTTGACATCCAATGTATCCCTGCAAAGTTTGGTGAAGATCTGAGTATGTAGTTTTTGACCTTATATGGAACCTCCTTTCTGAAAATTTGAAAATTCTTAAAAAATTCGTCCAAAATCTTGATGTCTACAATCCCTTGTTTTGTACGTTTAGTCCACGTGTCTTGACATCCAATGTATCCCTGCAAAGTTTGGTGAAGATCTGAGTATGTAGTTTTTTACCTTATATGGAACCTCCTATCTGAAAATTTGAAAATTCTTAAAAAATTCGACCAAAATCTTGATGTTCCGAATCTTATGTTTTGTATGTTTTTTCCACGTGTCTTGACATCCAATGCATTCCTGCAAAGTTTGATGAAGATCTGAGTATGTCGTTTTTGTCCTTATCTGGAACCTCCTTTCTGAAAATTTGAAAATTCTTAAAAAATTCGTCCAAAATCTTGATGTCTCCATTCTCTTGTTTTGTTTTTTCCACGTGTCTTGACATCCAATGTATCCCTGCAAAGTTTGTTGAAGATCTGAGTATGTGGTTTTTGACATTATCTGGAACCGCATTTCTGAAAATTTGAAAATTCTTAAAAAATTCTTCCAAAATCTTGATGTCTCCAATCTCTTGTTTTGTACGTTTTTTCCACGTCACTTGACATCCAATGTATCCCTGCAAAGTTTGGTGAAGATCTGAGTATGTAGTTTTTGACCTTATCTGGAACCTCCCATCTGAAAATTTGAAAATTCTTAAAAAATTCGTCCAAAATCTTGATGTCTCCAATCTCTTGTTTTGTACGTTTTTTCCACGTGTCTTGACATCCAATGTATCCCTGCAAAGTTTGGTGAAGATCTGAGTATGTAGTTTTTGACCTTATCTGGAACCGCATTTCTGAAAATTTGAAAATTCCTAAAAAATCCGTCCAAAATCTTGATGACCCCAATCTCTTGTTTTGTACGTTTTTTCCACGTGTCTTGACATCCAATGTATCCCTGCAAAGTTTGGTGAAGATCTGAGTATGTAGTTTTTGACCTTATATGGAACCTCCTATCTGAAAATTTGAAAATTCTTAAAAAATTTGACCAAAATCTTGATGTCCCCAATCCTATGTTTTGTATGTTTTTTCCACGTGTCTTGACATCCAATGTATCCCTGAAAAGTTTGGTGAAGATCTGAGTATGTCGTTTTTGACTTTATCTGGAACATCTTTTCTGAAAATTTGAAAATTCTTAAAAAATTCGTCCAAAATCTTGATGTCTCCAATCTCTTGTTTTGTACGTTTTTCCACGTGTCTTGACATCCAATGTATCCCTGCAAAGTTTGGTGAAGATCTGAGTATGTAGTTTTTGACCTTATCTGGAACCTCCCATCTGAAAATTTGAAAATTCCTAAAAAATCCGTCCAAAATCTTGATGACCCCAATCTCTTGTTTTGTACGTTTTTTCCACGTGTCTTGACATCCAATGTATCCCTGCAAAGTTTGGTGAAGATCTGAGTATGTAGTTTTTGACCTTATATGGAACCTCCTTTCTGAAAATTTGAAAATTCTTAAAAAATTCGACCAAAATCTTGATGTCTCCAATCCCTTGTTTTGTACGTTTTTTCCACGTGTCTTGACATCCAATGTATCCCTGCAAAGTTTTGTGAAGATCTGAGTATGTCGTTTTTGACCTTATCTGGAACCTCCCATCTGAAAATTTGAAAATTCTTAAAAAATCCGTCCAAAGTCTTGATGTCCCCAATCCTATGTTTTGTATGTTTTTTCCACGTGTCTTGACATCCAATGTATCCCTGCAGAGTTTGGTGAAGATCTGAGTATGTCGTTTTTGACCTTATCTGGAACATCCTTTCTGAAAATTTGAAAATTCTTAAAAAATTCGTCCAAAATCTTGATGTCTCCAATCTCTTGTTTTGTACGTTTTTTCCACGTGTCTTGACATCCAATATATCCCTGCAAAGTTTGGAGAAGATCTGAGTATGTAGTTTTTGACCTTATCTGGAACCTCCCATCTGAAAATTTGAAAATTCCTAAAAAATCCGTCCAAAATCTTGATGAACCCAATCTCTTGTTTTGTACGTTTTTTCCACGTGTCTTGACACATCATGTATCCCTGCAAAGTTTGGTGAAGATCTGAGTATGTAGTTTTTGACCTTATATGGAACCTCCTTTCTGAAAATTTGAAAATTCTTAAAAAATTCGTCCAAAATCTTGATGTCTCCAATCTCTTGTTTTGTTTTTTCCTCGTGTCTTGACATCCAATGTATCCCTGCAAAGTTTGGTGAAGATCTGAGTATGTAGTTTTTGACCTTATATGGAACCTCCTATCTGAAAATTTGAAAATTCTTAAAAAATTCGACCAAAATCTTGATGTCCCCAATCCTATGTTTTGTATGTTTTTTCCACGTGTCTTGACATCCAATGTATCCATGCAAAGTTTGGTGAAGATCTGAGTATGTCGTTTTTGACGTTAACTGGAACCTACTTTCTGAAAATTTGAATATTCTTAAAAAATTCGTCCAAAATCTTGATGTCTCCAATCTCTTGTTTTGTACGTTTTTTACACGTGTCTTGACATCCAATGTATCCCTGCAAAGTTTGGTGAAGATCTGAGTATGCAGTTTTTGACCTTATCTGGAACCTCTCATCTGAAAATTTGAAAATTCCTAAAAAATCCGTCCAAAATCTTGATGACCCCAATCTCTTGTTTTGTACGTTTTTTCCACGTTTCTTGACATCCAATGTATCCCTGCAAAGTTTGGTGAAGATCTGAGTATGTAGTTTTTGACCTTATATGGAACCTCCTTTCTGAAAATTTGAAAATTCTTAAAAAATTCGTCCAAAATCTTGATGTCTACAATCCCTTGTTTTGTACGTTTAGTCCACGTGTCTTGA